>NC_057804.1:306807512-306868734 GCF_018294505.1 Triticum aestivum | reverse complement strand
CCACCACCACACAACACACACACACGGGAGAGGAGCTCCCTCCTGTCCGATGCCGCGCCGGCGACTCTGACCGCCTCACTGCCCTTCCCCGTCGCCTGGTCATCTCTCCTCCCTCCGTCCTCCCTAGCAGCTCGCCGCGCCCCTCTTCCTCCTCGTTGGTCGAGCGCAGCCACCACCTCGCCGTGGCCATGGCCAGCGGCCTTCCCGAGCTGCTCGTGCAGCCCAACGGCTTCCTTGATGTCATCCACGACCTTCTCATGCCCGAGACCGACTGGAGCGGCCCCAAGTCAGCGACATCGACCGGATCCCCGTCGCGTCCACCGGAGCTCCTCCTCGACCCCTGCCGTCACCGACACTGTAGACGCACGCCGCCACGCTGCTGCACCTCGTCACCACGTCGCCGTCGTCTCCGACTTCCTCCTCGACCCCGGCTGCCCCGTGCCCTGCAACCCATCGTGAGGCCCCATCCTTCTCCTCTACCCCGCTCTCGCCGCATGCCCCGTGCCGCGTCCAGCGTCATCCTTGTCTCGCGCGCCTTGCTCTGCTCCAGCCTGTGGTCGACTTCGTCGGCCAGCGCTCGTGCGCGCGCGTCCCCGTTAGGCCTTGCCCCGCCTTTGCTCCGCCTGCCGTTGCGGCCTCACCGCGCTGCCCACCGGTCTCCGCTGCCTCCCCTGGCCGGCGACCGTGCTGTTGGCCTCGCCTGGGGCGCGCCTGACCAGGATCGGGCACCCACGCCCATGCGCCCGCGCCCGTAACCGCGCCCGAACCGCTAAGGCCTCTGGGCCTATGACGAAAGGGCCCCACCCCAAAACGTTTGTTAAAAAAATGAAATTAATTAAGTAGTTAGTTAATTAATAACTTAATTAAGTTAATTAATCTAGTTTAATTAAACTTAATTAACCTAATCATTTATCTAACTAATTAAACCTGATTAGTGGTCTGAGCCTATGACATGCAGGACCCACGCGTCAATTTGACCAAGTCAACTGACTGTTGACTGCTGACATCACCCTGATGTCATGCTGATGTCATTATGGCATTTCCTAATTAAATTAATTCTGTTAATTCTAAAAATGAATTAAAACTTTAAAAATTAATATTAAATAATCTGTAACTCGGATGGAAAAACTTTGTACATGAAAGTTGCTCAGAACGACGAGACGAATCCGAATACATGGTCCGTTCGTCTTCCACACATCCCTAGCATAGCGAACACGCAACTTTCCCCCTCCACTTCATCTGTCCGAACACACGAAACACCGGGAATACTTTCCCGGATGTTTCCTCCCTTCGCCGGTATCACCTACTACCGTGTTCGGGCACACCTAGCACCGCGTATTGCCATGTTACGCTTTGTGATGCTTTGATTGCTCTATTATTTATTGTGTTCCCCCTCCGTTACTTCTTTCCGATAGACCTCGAGACTGCCGGCGACCCCCAGTTCGACTACGGAGTTGACGACCCCTCTCTCTTGCCCGAGCAACCAGGCAAGCCCCCCCCCCTTTGATCACCAGATATCGCCTACTCTTCTCTATACTGCTTGCATTAGAGTAGTGTAGCATGTTACTGCTTTCAGTTAATCCTATACTGCTGCATAGCCTGTCCTTGCTACTACTGTTGTTACCTTTATCTGCTATCCTACTGCTTAGTATAGGATGCTAGTATTTCCATCTGTGGCCCTACATTCTTGTCCGTCTGCTGTGCTATACTATCGGGTCGTGATCACTCGGGAGGTGATCACGGGTATATAATTATACTTATACATGATACATGTGGTGACTAAAGTCGGGTCGGCTTGTGGAGCACCCGCGAGTGATTCACGGATTGGGGGCTGAAAGGACCTTTGTCCCGACGGCCCTCTGGATGGATCTTTGTGGCAGAGCGACAGGGCAGGTTGAGACCGCCTAGGAGACAGGTGGGCCTGGCCCTGTTCGGCGTTCGCGGATACTTAACACGCTTAACGAGATCTTGGTATTTGATCTGAGTTGGCTACGAGCCTATACGCACTAACCATCTACGTGGGAGTAGTTATGGGTATCCCGGCGTCGTGGTATCAGCCGAAGCACTTCAGACGTCAGCGACGGAGCGGCGCGCGCCGGATTGGACTGGAACGCCTGCTAGGCTAGGTCTGCTTCCGGCCGCCCTCGCAACGTGCAGGTGTGCTATGGGCAATGGGCCCAGACCCCTGTGCGCTTAGGTTTAGACCGGCGTGCTGGCCTCTCTGTTTTGCCTAGGTGGGGCTGCGACGTCTTGATCTTCCGAGGCCGGGCATGACCTAGAAAAGTGTGTCCGGCCAAATGGGACCAAGCATGTTGGGTAAGTTGGTCTACCCCTGCAGGGAAGTTAATCTATTCGAATAGCCGTGATCTTCGGTAACAGGACGACTTGGAGTTGTACCTTGACCTTATGACAACTAGAATCGGATACTTAATAAAACACACCCTTCCAAGTTCCACAGACAACCCGGTGATCGCTTTTCCACAGGGCGACGAGGGTAGGATCGCCGGGTAGGATTATGCTATGCGATGCTACTGGAGATGCTACTTGGAGATGCTACTTGGAGGACTTCAATCTACTCTCTTCTACGTGCTGCGAGACGGAGGCTGCCAGAAGCGTAGTCTTCGATAGGGCTAGCTATCCCCCTCTTATTCTGGCATTCTGCAGTTCAGTCTACTGATATGGCCTCCTTACACATATACCCATGCATATGTAGTGTAGTTCCTTGCTTGCGAGTACTTTGGATGAGTACTCATGGTTGCTTTCTCCCCCCCCCCTTTCTCCCTTTCCTTTTTTCTGGTTGTCGCAACCAGATGCTGGAGTCCAGGAGCCAGACGCCATCGTCGACGACGACTCTTACTACACCGGAGGTGCCTACTATTACGTGCAGCCCGCTGACGACGACCAGGAGTAGTTAGGGGGATCCCAGGCAGGAGGCCTGCGCCTCTTTCGATCTGTATCCCAGTTTGTGCTAGCTTTCTTAAGGCAAACTTGTTTAACTTATGTCTGTTCTTTGATATTGCTGCTTCCACTGACTCGTCTATGATCGAGCACTTGTATTCGAGCCCTCGAGGCCCCCTGGCTTGTATTATGATGCTTGTATGACTTATTTTATTTTTAGAGTTGTGTTGTGATATCTTCCCGTGAGTCCCTGATCTTGATCGTACATGTTTGCGTGTATGATTAGTGTACGATTGAATCGGGGGCGTCACACTGATCATGCATAGAACACACGTTGGAGGTAGTAGCCATATCTCACATGTAGAAAGTGATGGTTCGGAGAGGAGCGAGTTCACCTTGTGTCCAATGGCGTATGTTCGAGGTCTCGTCATATGTCCACTTGGGGTTTGGAGAGTAGTCGGAGTGTACATGGGGATGAACGTGGGATGCTCCGCATCATGTCCCCTCCCTTGGGAAAGATCCGACCTCGGATCGTGATCCTCGTCACCATGGAAACGGATGTCGTAGACGGACTTGTAGTTGGACGAAGTTGAAGACATGGCGCCATCCGAGTATCAAAGGTGTCACCGGAATGAGAGACATGCAAAAAGAGCAAACACAAGCAACACTCGGAAATACAATGGTTAGCAAACATAAAGTGTCCATCATGTAAGAATGAGTCCGTGCGGCAAGAATGGTCGTGACAAAACACATGAAGCTTATCAAGATGATCTAGAATGAGATGCAAAGCATTCATGGGAGGAAATGCAATCATTGTGCACACAAATGTGTTGTAAATATGATCAATGCAACCACGATGCAAAATGATGTCATAGTGAGACGGTTTGTCAATAGCATGAATATGGCAATGGATGCTCAATATGTGTATGTTATCATGCAATTGATGGAAGGCAATGTGATCATTATGTATGAATATGCCATCAAGGAAGATCGCAACAAATTTGCTAAGGAAGTGAACAAGCTCATATATCATGGATGACATGGAAATAGATGCAACAAGACAAGCATAATGTGAGTCAATCCATGCATAGGGTGCAAACTTGTGGTGAGTATGATAAGTCCATCGAGCATGACATGTATGAGCACAATCAACAAATATGGAGGTGGTGGTGTACCAAAGCTCGATGTTGAGGCATGAGTGGAGTTCTGAAGATGCATCCAATAAGTGCGAGCGCTCCTCAATGTGAAGGTCCATGTAGCCAATCTCCAATGTCGCTCCTCCGTTCACGAGATGTATCATGTAGACAACAAGAAGGAAACAACAATGAAAGAGTGACCCATCCAATATGCGCATTTGAGGGTGGCTCAAAGAGAAGGAGTTCACCTTTAGGAGTGTCTCAAGGATGATGTAGTTGCGCATCTTGTATGCCTTGACATAACCAAAATGTCTCGTGATCGTACTGCCTTGTGAATCCTTCAAAACAAAAGAACATGACAAACACTTGGAAAAACAAATGAGGTTAGCGAAAGTGCAAAACCTATCATTCGTGTGGTAAGGTACCAAACAAGTGTATGTATCATGCTCATCATAAGAAAGGACAAGGGAGCATTTCATAGTATGAAGGCATAATATGCAAGAAAAACCAAATACAATAGGCTCAAGTAAACAAGCATGCATCACAAGTAAGTTGTCAAAGTCTCTAGGATCAATAAGCATAGCAAGTTGGCACTCAATACAAGGTGATATGAGAGATGCAACTAATGGAGACAAGAGGCAATGATCATGACAAATCAAGTGAGAGGCATGAACATATATGTCATCAACCCAAGAAAGCGAGTAATAGTGGAACATGGGTGATGCAACATAGCAAACAATCAAGTTAAGCAAGCTAGTAGTGCGAAGATGCAACATACTAGAAGGAATCATGGCAAGCATGTCATATGTGCAAATAGTGGGCATGAATAATTCACATGTCATAGCACAAGCATGAAAGCAAGATATGAGGAAAGTAGGTTCATGGAGTTGGCAAGAAGTCCTATGTAAATAGCAATGGAACATCATGACTCTCCCAACACAAGAATCAACAATAGTATGAGGCACATGATAAACATGGCAATAGCAACAAGGATCTCCTCCAAGCATGCAAATACACATAGAAGTATCATAATGGTGAATCATGGGTAGATGCAAGAAAGGGTCACAATTGCATGGAAAATGCATATAAGCAAGTATAACATGCAAAGTGAACACGGGAAAATGAGCATAAGGTGACAAGTGGTAAATAGCCCATAGCCGTGTGAGAGCCAAGTAGAAGAGATGCGCGTAGTCCTTGCATGAAGGGAACGGTGGTAAGGATAGTCCACGGGATCCCAAAGCATCGTTGCTCTCAAGAGCTCGTTTCGTCAACTCTTGGGATTGAGAGGTTGACGAGTATACATGAGTACCTACACAAAACAAAGACAAAGGAAAAATTGTGTGTGCATGGTATATGTACACATCATCCATTATGATGCGCACGTGCTTGTGTCGGTTAGCACAAAATATCCAATGTTCAAATAAATGAGATGCACGATATAGAAACATGTCATCCATCATGATAGGTTTGTTATTATGTATGGCATAATGGAGACTCAAATTGTGTAATGCATCCCGAGAAATATCTAGAGCATTGTTATTCATGGAATGCATATGGTGCAAGCAATCATGGAAATCATGCAAAGGATGGGATGAATCAAAATCTCCTAATATGCATGAGGAAGCTATGGGGGTCTCCTCATGAGCATTAATGGAAACATCACATGGAGAATATTGACAACATCCAAAACAATGCATATTTGGAACAATGTGATCATGGCATGGCATAGTAGATGAATTGCACAAGTCATGTAAAGGAAGCATGGCAATATCATCACATGAAAAACAAATGCCAATAACCATGGGCTTGTCATCTATGCCATATGTGCAAATAGGATTTATCTTAATGGGGCATGCATAGTTACTATGTTGAGATTGTAATGATGCAATATGGGAAATCTCACTCATAGCATATGACAAGTTCAATGGATTGTCAAACATGACGTGACCAAAAGAATTTTCACATGATATCCTATGGAGCATAGCATCACAACTAGGCAACTCAACATGCTCATCATCATACTCATCATAAATAGGTAAGTCAAGGCATGAAGAAGTCTCACTAGCATGAAGCATGGGAATAGGTGGGTCAACATCATGGGAGCAATCGATGTCAAGAGAGTCCACTAGTGGGACAAGAGAAGCACCATCACCTATGTTACCTTTGGAGCATCGCTCATGTGTTGTAGGTGAGGTGTTGAAGATCCACTCGTTGTCATCTTCATCTTGATGGAACCATGTGGGGGTGTATCATCGTCCACCATGGCCATCGGTGTTTCCATTGGAGGGATGGACTCGTCGAGGGTAGGTATGTCGTCATGTAGGAGACCTAGCACCAAAGAGGAAAACACACTAGGAGTAGAGGGTAAGTCGTTAGAAATCATAGTGGCCTCACATGCCGTGTCAACTACCTCAATCACTAAGTGTTGTGGCTCACTCACTCCCTCAAGGATCCTCTCACTAATATGGTTGGTGGAGTCACTCAAATGGCGCTCAACCTCACATAGGATGTGTGGCATGCTCTCATTGTGGGGCTAGTGGTGGTCACACTCATCCTCTCATAGGAAATGCTCTCAATGTCACGTATGGTGGAGTCACTCATGTCACTCATGTGGTGGTGGCTCTCCTCACATGGCACTTGGGGCATCTCAACATATGTGGGTGTCGGAGAGATGTTGGTGCAAATGTCTCCATGCGCGGTCGTGTAGCTTGACTCGGAGGAGGAGTCCAATGTGGGCGCCGTCTTCATGTTGTTGAAGAGGTTCGCGCTCGTTGCCGTGGTCGAAGGGGATGGCCCTTGCTCGACCGTCTTGTCACTGTCTTGGTGTTGGAGGCCCATATGATGTGGCACCTCGTAGCTCGTCTCCATGACCGAAGGGAATTTCCCATGCTCGGCCATCTTCCTTGGGGGGCTTCCGAAGATGGAAGTGTCGCCCTCTCTTGAAGGTGGTCGCCTTGGACTTGATGAAGTCGTTGTAGGCGTACTTGTGGGAAGTAGGCGAAGATGCTGTACGTCCATAGGCGAAGATGCCTTGAGAACACTTGGCGAAGATGCCGAAGTGGTTAATGTAGCCGTAGCGCCGTCTTGGTGGTGGTCGTCTCGCGGTCTTCTCTTGTGCTTATGAAGCTTGGACTTGGCGTGAAGTAGGGCTTGTTGGGACTTGTGCACTTGCACTTGTGGAGCATCTTCATGATGATGATGTCGTTGTCGTGCTTGAGCTCGTTGGCATTCATCGTTGTCGTGCACATGATGCTTGGAGGTGACTTGCCCTTCATGACGATGTTTATTACGAACATGATGGCGGTCGCCATGTAGATGTTGACTTGGACGACTTGCGCTTGCATCTTGTTTGTGCTCCGAAGATGATCGACTTGGTCGCCGCCGCCTTGAAGATGACGAAGGGGAAGTAGACTTGATCAAGGCTCTAATCTCCTCCATCCTTGCATCTTGCTCCTCTTTATGTGCGGCAAGCTTCTTGTCGAAGTAGTCCCTTCTCCCTACTTCGAAGTGATGAATGTCGATGGAGATGTTCTCGATGCGCTCTCGCAATCTTGATTGTGCGCCTTGCACTTGTCGTTGTAGATCGAAGATGGATGCTTTGGTTATGTAGTTGTTCATGTCGTCGTTGTTGTCGAAGACCGGAGAGGAAATGCCTTGCCTATCCATCACAAAACTCGAGCAAATATGAGTGGGAGAAAGAGAAGAACTTATACCAATGTACCTTGACCGAAGTTGACAATGAATCAAGTTCACTCAAATGCGGACAATGAAATAGCACTATTGGTACCAATCCTTGTCGGTTCTCACACCTACACAAGTAAAGCTTATAGTGGAGCTCGGTGAGGATAGTGGCACAAAAATTTAATGCAAAATGTTAGCAAGAGTTAATAATGTTGAAAGAGATTCACAAATTCGCAAGTGAAACAAATGGACCAATAGCAATGAATGGCACACGGAAACACACACATGGATAGATAAATCGGGTCGTGCAACCAAGGAATGAGCACAAAATGTGGAATCCACGGAAAACGCTCGTGTTGCACAACTCAAGAGAGACGCTAGCACGATTGCTCAATAGGCGGATACGACACTTGTGCACAACCTATAAGATGCAAAATGGATAAACTTTCTATCCCAAGTATGCTATGTATGTATGGTTCCCGGTGTTTCTCTCAAGATGATCCAAGATGATCGGATATGACAATCTTATATGCAATGTGGTATGATGCTATGGCACTTGCTTACAAGCTTCTTTGCTCTCTTTCTTTTGCTTAAAAGCTTTATTTCTCTTTTTTTTGTATGGCCACTTTTGCACAATGCACAAACCAAGATAGCAATTGTGTATATGTGGGAACAAACTTGTGACACAAGATATGATACCAATATGATATGGTATGTATGCAATGGGAAGTATGATCACTAATGTGCACAAGTAACGTTGCCGGCAATACTCAAATGGCTAGTCTTGATAGGCAAGTAACGCAAAATGGGCTAGGGGTTAACGATGCAATTGCAAGGGTAATATACAATGGCGTCGTCGAGGTTACCGTCCTTTGCGATGATGAGTGGCGGTGTTCTTGATGTAGATACCAAGATGATGGAGACTCATCCCTAAGTAGCCGAAACACCTTAGGAAACGGAAAAACCGCGAACTCAAAATCTCAAATGACAAATGTCAAATGGTGGTAGCGGAAAGCGGTGGTGGTTTTGCACTAGCCAATGCGGAAGAGGGATGATGGGTTATGCGAGTCAATGTTGAAGTTGTCGTCCCTAAGTAGCCGAAACACCTTAGGAGACACAAGCCACAACTCAAACAAGCTCAAACAACTATTGGGTTAAGTTGGGGGTGAAAGTGTATGGTGGGCAAGGTTATGTGGAAGTGGTGGTGGTGGTTGATGAAGGAGCAATTGTCCCTAAGTAGCCGAAACACCTTAGGAGACTCAAATCACTACTCAAGCAACCACTAATGCTATATGGAACAAAATGGGTTAGGTTGCGGAAGTCGGAGGTGGCTATGCGGATGATATGGTGGAAGACCTAGGCAAACTTGCCACATTTCACAAAACTTGATAGAGTCAAATGGTGTTGGTGGTATTTTTGTGGGATGGGGGATGTCAAGAGCTTCAAAACAAGCTAAAGAACGTCAAAATCGGAGTTCGGATGAATTAGTTACGGCCGAAACAAGAACCAGCCGAAGTCTGAAACTACAGGTTACGGACGTCCGTAAAAGGTCGGACATCCGTAAATTCAGTTCGGGTTAGGGGTTCCGGTCGTCCGGAAAAGGTCGGACGTCCGGTCGTTTCAGGGGCTCCGGACGTCCGTAAAACTCCGGTCGTCCGGTGGGTCGGGGTCAACGCGAGATTTGAGTTCGAGGGCGTGATTTTTAGCGGAAAATGGAGATTTTGGGGTCAAAATTAACAAGATTTCATGGAGGAAAGATGGGGAAACTCGGGGAGATGCTAGATCCACTTGAAACCAAGCAAATCCATGGATCAAAATCAACAAAACATCATCAAACCAACAAATCACAAAAAATATTGGGGCTATTTTTGGTGGGGATTTTCGGATTTAGGCAAGAACACACAAAATCAAGCTAGAAAAAGAGGGGTAGGGGCTCCAAAAACGTGATCAACGTGGCTCATGATACCAAGATAATGTAGGGTGGAACCCTATGTGGACGATCTTTCACGTTTGGAGTGGATCCTACGGGGAAACACGAAGAACAAGCGGAAGAACACGAGGAAATCACGGGGAGGAACGAGGGAAAACACTCAACCAACAAGGAATCGGTCACACAAGTGCTAGATCAAAGAACACAAAGAGATACACGAGATCCAAAGTCAACAAAGGTAAGGATACAAAGGTAACCGATCTTCTCCGCGAGGAGGTCTTGAATCCACAAGGGGATCTTCCCATGAGGGGGTCTTGAATCCGATAGGATCTTCTCCGAAGAGGCCGCGGTCTCTCACGAGGAGGAGATACGATGGATGAGCGAAGCTCTATCTCTAACTTGAGCTAAATCAACGCTAAATCTAATTAGGAGGAGGTGGAGGAGTATATATAGTCTAGGGCCACGAAGGGGTAAGTGAAGGGGGTACATGGGCTGCGGCCCAACACATGGCAGCGCACAGGCGTCGGACGTCTGACAGGTTCCGGACGTCCGGAGGCTCGCGAGGGTCCGGTCGTCCGGTGCATGTCGGACGTCCAGCGTTTTGGCTCTGGACAGGTGGTGTCGGACGTCCAGTCGGCGTCGGTCGTCCGGGCGCTGGAGAGAGGTCGGACGTACGGTGGCTCTGGTCGTCCATGGATTCGGCTCGGGTCCTCAGGGTCCGGACATCCGGGCTGGGCCGGTCGTCCGGTGGCTGTAGCTTCGCGCAGCTTCTTCTCTGGGTCCTTGTACTTGGCGTCCTCGCTAGCTCTTCCGTTAGATGTGGTGGCTTCGTGGCTTTCCTCCAAGTACCTGATCATGCATAGAACACACGTTGGAGGTAGTAGCCATATCTCACATGTAGAAAGTGATGGTTTAGAGAGGAGCGAGTTCACCTTGTGTCCAATGGCGTATGTTCAAGGTCTCGTCATATGTCCACTTGGGGTTTGGAGAGTAGTCGGAGTGTACATGGGGATGAACGTGGGATGATCCGCATCACCGCGCCATGTGCGCCCACTAGCCGTTGCGCCAGCGCCCTGACCTCGCTCGTGCTCGACCAACCCCGGCCACGCCCCTCGCCTCTGCCCGCTCAGGCTCGTCCCTTGGCTCGGTGTGGCTTCGCCTGCCTCCTGCTCCCAGCGTCGCATTGCCCCTGCCCTACAGCCCTGTCACCATCGTTGTTGCTTCACCATGCCGCGCCCCGGTGGCCTCGCCCTATTCCTCTGGTCGGGCTTGGCGTCGCGCGGGTTGCATCCGCCACCGCGCACGGTGGCGCCTAGTGCAACGTCTTGAGCTTGCGTTGGTTTTTCTTGAAGAGTAAAGGGTGATGCAGCAATAGTAGCGTAAGTATGTCCCTCAGTTTTTGAGAACCAAGGTATGAATCCAGTAGGAGGCTCCTCAAAAGGCCCACGCACCTACACAAACAAACAAAGAACTCACAACCAACGCAATAAAGGGGTTGTCAATCCCTTCACGGCCACTTGCGAAAGTGAGATCTAATAGAGATAGTATGATAAGATAAATATATTTTTGGTATTTTATAATATAGATGCAAAGAGTAAAGATGCAAATAAAAGTAGATTGAAAGCAAATACGATAAAGGATAGACCCGGGGGCCATAGGTTTCACTAGAGGCTTCTCTCAAGATAGCATAAGTATTACGGTGGGTGAACAAATTATTGTCGAGCAATTGATAGAAAAGCGAATAATTATGAGATTATCTAGGCATGATCATGTATATAGGCATCACGTTCGTGACAAGTAGACCGACTCCTACCTGCATCTACTACTATTACTCCACACATCGACCGACTCCTGCCTGCATCTAGAGTATTAAGTTCATAAGAACAGAGTAACGCCTTAAGCAAGATGACATGACGTAGAGGGATAAACTCATGTAATATGATATAAACCCCATCTTTTTATCCTCGATGGCAACAATACAATACGTGCCTTGCAACCCTTTCTGTCACTGGGTAAGGACACCACAAGATTGAACCCAAAGCTAAGCACTTCTCCCATGGCAAGAAAGATCAATCTAGTAGGCCAAACCAAACTGATAATTCGAAGAGACTTGCAAAGATAACTCAATCATACATAAAACAATTCAGAGGAGATTCAAATATTTCTCATAGATAAACTTGATCATAAACCCACAATTCATCGTATCTCGACAAACACACCGCAAAAAGAGTTTACATCGAATAGATCTCCACAAGAGAGGGGGAGAACATTGTATTGAGATCCAAAAAGAGAGAAGAAGCCATATAGCTAATATCTATGGACCCGAAGGTCTGTGGTAAACTACTCACAACTCATCGGAGGGGCTATGGTGTTGATGTAGAAGCCCTCCATGATCGATTCCCCCTCTGGCAGAGTGCCGGTGAAGGCTCCAAGATGGGATCTCGCGGATACAGAAGGTTACGGTGGTGGAAATTGTGTTTCGTTGGCTCCCTGGATTTTTTCGGGGTACGTAGGCTTATATAGGAGGAAGAAGTACGTGGGTGGCCGCCCGAGGGGCCCACGAGACAGGGGGGCACGCCCTATAGGGGGGCACGCGCCCTACCCTCTCGTGGCCGCCTCTGCTGCTTCTTGACTTGCACTCCAAGTCCTACGGATCACGTTCGTTCCAAAAATCACGCTCCCGAAGGTTTCATTCCGTTTGGACTCCGTTTGATATTCCTTTTCTTCGAAATACTGAAATAGGCAAAAAAAACAGCAATATGGTTTGGGCCTCCGGTTAGTAGGTTAGTCCCAAAAATGATATACATGTGTAAAATAAAGCCCTTAAACATCCAAAAGGGGTAATATAATAGCATGGAACAATCAAAAATTATAGATACGTTGGAGACGTATCAAGCATCCCCAAGCTTAATTCCTGCTCGTCCTCGAGTAGGTAAATGATAAAAACAGAATTTTTGATGTGGAATGCTACCTAGCATAATTCTCAATGTAATTTTCTTTATTGTGGCATGAATGTTCAGATCCAAATGATTCAAAATAAAAGTTCATATTGACATAAAAATGGTGATACTTCAAGCATACTAATCAAAGCAATCATGTCTTCTCAAAATAACATGGCCAAAGAAAGTTATCCCTACAGAATCATATAGTCTGGCTGTTGCTCTATCTTCATCACACAAAGTATTTAATCATGCGCAACCCCGATAACAAGCCAAGCAATTGTTTCATACTTTAATAATCTCAAAAAAATTCAACTTTCACGCAATACATGAGCGTGAGCCATGGACATAGCACTATATGTGGAATAGAATGGTGGTTGTGGAGGAGACAAAAAAGGAGAAGATAGTCTCACATCAACTAGGCGTATCAACGGGCTATGGAGATGCCCATTAATAGATATCAATGTGAGTGAGTAGGGATTGCCATGCAACGGATGCACTAGAGCTATAAATATATACAAGCCAAGTTCTATAATGAAAAATTCCCACTAGTATATGAAAGTGACAACATAGGAGACTCTTTATCATGACGATCATGGTGCTACTTTGAAGCACAAGTGTGGAAAAAGAGATAGTAGCATTGTCCCTTCTCTATTTTTCTCTCGTTTTATTATTTTTTTTCTTTTTTTTTCTTTTTCTTTTTTTTCTTTGGCCTCCCCCTTTTTTTTCTTTTTGGCCTTTTTTTGTGAAGTCTGAAGTCTCATCCCGACTTGTGGGGGAATCATAGCCTTCATCGTCCTTTCCTCACTCGGACAATGCTCTAATAATGAAGATCATCACACTTTTATGGATTTACAACTCAAGAATTACAACTCAAAGCTAGAACAAGATATGACTCTATATGAATGCCTCCGGCGGTGTACCGGGATATGCAATGAATCAAGAGCGACATGTATGAAAATTATGAAAGTGTCCTTGCCACAAATACAATGTCAACTACATGATCATGCAAAGAGCAATATGACAAAAGTAATGCGTGTCATATGAACAGAACGGTGGAAAGTTGCATGGCAATATATCTCGGAATGGCTATGGAAATGCCATAATAGGTAGGTATGGTGGCTGTTTTGAGGAAGGTATATGGTGGGTGTATGGTACCGGCGAAAGTTGCACGACACAAGAGAGGCTAGCAATGGTGGAAGGGTGAGAGTGCGTATAATCCATGGACTCAACATTAGTCAAAAGAACTCATGTACTTATTGCAAAAATCTAGAAGTCATCAAAAACAAAGCACTACCCACATGCTCCTAGGGGGATATATTGGTAGGAAAATACCATCGCTCGTCCCCGACCGCCACTCATAAGGAAGACAATCAATAAATAAAATTGTGCTCCAACTTCATCACAAAGCGGTTCACCATACGTGGATGCTACGGGAATCACAACCCTCAACACAAGTATTTTTCATAATCACCTCAACTAGCATGACTTTAATATCACTACCTCCATATCTCAAAACAATTATCCAGCATCAAATTGATCATAGCATCCAATTCACTTTCTATGATAGTTTTTATTATACACAACTTGGATGCTCATCATTCTAGGACCAAATTTGTAACCATAGCAAATACCATGCTGTTCTAACAGACTCTCAAAATAATATAAGTGCGGTATGAGAGACTAGCAATTTCTTCAAAATTAAGTCACCGCCGTGCTCTAAAATATATAAGTGAAGCACTAGAGCAAAAACTATCAAGCTCAAAAGATATAAGTGAAGCACATAGAGTATTCTAGACAATTCTAATCAAGTAGGCTTCTCCGAAAAGGTGTGTACAGCAAGGAAGATTCTGGTAAACTAAAAAGCAAAGACTAATATAATACACGACGCTCCAAGCAAATAACATATCATGTGGCGAATAAAAATATAGCTCCAAGTAAAGTTACCAATGAACAAAGATGAAAGAGGGGATGCCTTCCCAGGGCATCCCCAAGCTTAGGCTTTTGGCTATCCTTGAATATCTTGGGGTGCCATGGGCATCCCCAAGCTTAGGCTCTTGCCACTCCTTATTCCATAGTCCATAAAAGCTTTACCCAAAACTTGAAAACTTCACAACACAAAACTCAACAGGAAATCTTATAAGCTCCGTTAGTGAAAGAAAACAAAACCACCACATAAGGTACTGTAATGAACTCATTCTTTATTTGTTTTGGTGTTATACCTACTGTATTCCAACTTCTCTATGGTTTATAAAGTATTTTACTAGCCATAGATGCATCAAAATAAGCAAACAACACACGAAAAACAGAATCAAATCAACTATCATGCGTGCAAAGTTTCTGTTTTTCAGCAGAATCAAATCAACTATCATCATAGGTTATCCTATAGGTTCTACTTGGCACAAAAACTAATTAAAAGATAAAAACACATCTAAATAGAAGGTAGATGCAAGATTTATTACTAAACAGGACCAAAAACAAAAAAACACAAAGAAAATTGGGTTGCCTCCCAACTAGCGCTATCGTTTAACGCCCCTAGCTAGGCATAAAAGCGAAGATAGATCTAAGTAGTGCCATCTTTGGCACTTAATTCATAAGTAGCTCGCATGATAGATTCATAAGGTAATTTGACTTTCTTTGTTGGAAAGTGCTCCATGCCTTTCTTTAATGGAAATTGGAATGTAATATTCCCTTCCTTCGTATCAATAATCGCGCCAATCGTTCTAAGGAAAGGTCTACCAAGAATGATAGGGCAAGAAAGATTGCAATCTATATCAAGAACGATAAAATCTACGGGCACCAAATTTCTATTTGCAACAATGAGAACATCATTGATCCTTCCCATTGGCTTTTTAATGGTGGAATCCGCAAGGTGCAAATTTAACGAGCAATCATCAAGATCATGGAAACATAGAATATCACATAAAGTTTTCGGAATTGTGGAAACACTAGCACCCAAATCACACAAAGCAAAACACTCAGGATCTTTAATTCTAATCTTTATAGTAGGTTACCACTCATCATTAAGTTTTCTAGGTATAGAAACTTCCAAATTAAGTTTTTCATCATAAGATTGCATCAAGGCATCAACGATATGTTTGGTAAAAGCTTTATTTTGACTATAAGCATGAGGAGAATTAACAACGGATTGCAACAAGGAAATACAACCTTCTAAAGAACAATTATCATAATCAAATTCCTTAAAATCCGAGATAGTGGGTTCAATACTATTTAAAGTCATGACCTCTCCAATCCCACTTTTACCAAATTTAGCATCAAGATCTGAAAACTCCGAATTATTGGGACGCCTTCTAGGTAAAGTTGACTCATCTTCAGCCCCATAATTATCAAGATTCATATTGCAAAACAAAGATCTAATAGGAGACGCATCAATAACTTTAAGATCCTCATCATTATTTTCATGGAAACTAGAAGAACACGCCTTTATAAAGCTATCTTTCTTAGCACGCAATCTAGTGGTTCTTTCTTTGCACTCATCAATGGAAATTCTCTATGCTTTGAGAGACTCATTGATATCATGCTTAGGATAAGAATATCTATGTTTAAGATAATCAACATCAAGCGAAAGTCTATCAACGTTCCTAGCCAAATCATCAACTTTGAGCAATTTTTCTTCAAGCAAAGCATTAAAATTCTTTTGAGAGATCATAAATTCTTTCACACTATTCTCAAAATCAGAGGGCATCTTATTAAAATTACCATAAGAATTATTGTAGGAATTTCCATAATTATTAGAGGAATTACTAGGGAACGGTCTAGCATTGAAGTTTCCTCTATAAGCATTGTTTCCAAAACTATTCCTACCAACAAAATTCGCATCCAAAGATTCATTATTATTATCAATCAAAGTAGATAAAGGCATATCATTGGGATCAAAAGGAGTATTTTTAGTAGAAAATAATTTCATAAGTTCATCCATTTTTCCACTCAAAACATTGATTTCTTCTATAGCATGCACTTTTTTACTAGAAGATCTTTCGGTGTGCCATTGAGAATAATTAGCCATAATATTATCAAGAAGTTTTGTAGCATCTCCTAACATGATTTCCATAAACGTGCCTCCCGCGGCCGAATCTAAGAGATTTCTAGAAGCAAAGTTCAAACCGGCATAAAATTTTTGTATGATCATCCATAAATTCAAACCATGAGTAGGGCAATTGTGAATCATCAATTTCATTCTTTCCCAAGATTGGGTAACATGCTCATGATCAAGTTGTTTAAAATTCATAATATCGTTCCTAAGAGTGATAATCTTAGCGGGAGGAAAATACTTAGAGATAAAAGCATCTTTGCACTTGTTCCAAGAATCAATACTATTTTTAGGCAAATACGAAAACCAAACTTTAGCACGATCTCTAAGCGAAAACGGAAATAACTTCAATTTAACAATATCATTATCCGTATCTTTCTTGTTTTGCATATCACACAAATCAACAAATTTGTTTAGATGAGTAGCAGCATCTTCACTAGGAAGGCCGGTGAATTGATCTTTCATAACAAGATTCAGCAAAGCAGTATTGATTTTACAAGACTCAACATCATTAACAAGAGCAATCGGAGTACTAAGGAAATCATTATTATTGGTATTCGAGAAATCACACAATTTGGTATTATCTTGTGCCATGGAAACAAGTAATCCAACACACAAGCAAATAGAAAAAGGCAAGCGGAAAAAGAGGAGGAGATTGGGAAAGAGAGGGCGAATAAAAAGGCAAGGGTGAGGTGGGGGAGAGGAAAATGAGAGGCAAATGGCAAATAATGTAAATGCAAGGGAGATGAGTTTGTGATGGGTACTTGGTGTGTCTTGACTTGAGCAAAGACCTCCCCGGCAACGGCGCCAAAAATCCTTCTTGCTATGTCTTGAGCTTGCGTTGGTTTTCCTTGAAGAGGAAAGGGTGATGCAGCAATAGTAGCGTAAGTATTTCCCTCAGATTTTGAGATCCAATGTATCAATCCAGTAGGAGGCTCCTCAAAAGTCCCACGCACCTACACAAACAAACAAAGAACTCACAACCAACGCAATAAAGGGGTTGTCAATCCCTTCACGACCACTTGCAAAAGTGAGATCTAATAGATATAGTATGATAAGATAAATATATTTTTGGTATTATAATATAGATGCAAAAAGTAAAGTTGCAAATAAAAGTAGATTGAAAGAAAATATGATAAAGGATAGACCCGGGGGCCATAGGTTTCACTAGAGGCTTCTCTCAAGATAGCATAAGTATTACGGTGGGTGAACAAATTACTGTCGAGCAATTGATAGAAAAGCGAATAATTATGAGATTATCTAGGCATGATCATGTATATAGGCATCACGTCCGTGACAAGTAGACCGACTCCTGCCTGCATCTACTACTATTACTCCACACATCGACCGACTCCTGCCTGCATCTAGAGTATTAAGTTCATAAGAACAAAGTAACGCCTTACGCAAGATGACATGATGTAGAGGGATAAACTCATGCAATATGATATAAACCCCATCTTTTTATCCTCGATGGCAACAATACAATACGTGACTTCCAACCCTTTCTGTCACTAGGTAAGGACACCGCAAGATTGAACCCAAAGCTAAGCACTTCTCCCATGGCAAGAAAGATCAATCTAGTAGGCCAAACCAAACTGATAATTCGAAGAGACTTGCAAAGATAACTCAATCATACATAAAAGAATTCAGAGGAGATTCAAATATTTCTCATAGATAAACTTGATCATAAACCCGCAATTCATCGGATCTCGACAAACACACCGCAAAAAGAGTTTACATCGAATAGATCTCCACAAGAGAGGGGGAGAACATTGTATTGAGATCCAAAAAGAGAGAAGAAGCCATCTAGCTAATAACTATGGACCCGAAGGTCTGTGGTAAACTACTCACAACTCATCGGAGGGGCTATGGTGTTGATGTAGAAACCCTCCGTGATCGATTCCCCTCCGGCAGAGCGCCGGCTAAGGCTCCAAGATGGGATCTCGCGGATACAGAAGGTTACAGTGGTGGAAATTGTGTTTCATTGGCTCCATGGATGTTTTTGGGGTACGTAGGCTTATATAGGAGGAAGAAGTACGTTGGTGGCTGCAAGATGGGCCCACGAGACAGGGGGCACGCCCTACCCTCTCGTGGCCGCCTCGGCTGCTTCCTGACTTGCACTCCAAGTCCTCTGGATCACGTTCGTTCCAAAAATCACGCTCCCGAAGGTTTCATTCCGTTTGGACTCTGTTTGATATTCCTTTTCTTCGAAATACTAAAATAGGCAAAAAAATAGCAATACGGGTTGGGCCTCCGGTTAGTAGGTTAGTCCCAAAAATGATTTAGATGTGTAAAATAAAGCCCATAAACATCCAAAAGGGGTAATATAATAGCATGGAACAATAAAAAATTATAAATACATTGGAGACGTATCACCTAGCACCCGCACCCGGCGCCCGATATGGCCCCTTGGGCCTATGACACGGGGGGGCTACCCCCAAAACATTAAAAAGAAAATTAGAAAAAAATAAGAATAAGAATAATTAATTAGTTAATTAATTAATTAGGTAATTAATTAACTTAATTAACTCTCATAATTTACCTAGTTGACTTGATTAGTTAATTAAAACTGTTAATTAGTTGTTAGTATATGACAGAACGGCCCCACATGTTAGGGTTGACTTTGGTCAACTCTGTTGACTGCTGACATCATGATGATGTCATGTGATGCAATAACCCCCCCTTTTTTGATCTAATAATAATTTCAGAATATTGTTTAAAACTTTGAAAAATCATGTAAAATAATTCGTAACTCGGATGAAAAAGTTTTATACATCAAAGTTGCTCAGAACGACGAGACGAATCCGAATCCGCGGTCCGTTTACGTGTCAGATGCCCCTAACTATCGAAACATGGAACATTCCCTCTCCGGTCATCTGTCTGACACATGTATGGAACCGGGAAAACATTCCCGGTTGAATTCCCCCTTCACCTATATCACGTAGTACTGCGTTAGATCACCCCTAGCTCTGCTTGTTGACTTGCCATGTATCTATTTGCTCTGTATTTACTGTTTCTTCCCCCTCTTCTGTCTAGTAGACCCGAGACTGATCTCGCCCCTTTGAACGACTACGTCACGGCCGACACTTCTTTCCTTTCAGTGGAGCTTCCAGGCAAGCCCCCCTTTGATCATTCCGATATAACCCATTCCATTCTCTCATGCTTGCATTAGATTTTATTATTGTTATTGTTTGCTCCTCTTCTGATGCATAGCCTGCTTCTGTAACCTGCTCATTGTTGAGGGAGTCCTGGATTAGGGGGTATCCGGACAGCCGGACTATATACTTTGTCCGAACTGTTGGAGTGTGAAGATACAAGACTCAAGACTCCGTCCCGTGTCCGAATGGGGCTCTCCTTTGCATGGAAGACAAGCTTGGCGATCCGGATATTATATTTCCTTCTTTGTAACCGACTCCATGTAAACCCTAGCCCTCTACGGTGTCTATATAAACCGAAGAGGTTGGTCCTTAGAGGGACGATCAGAATCATAATCATCATAGGCTAGCTTCTAGGGTTTAGCCTCTACGATCTCGTGGTAGATCATCTCTTGTACTACTCCTATCATCAATATCAATCAAGCAGGAAGTAGGGTTTTACCTCCATCGAGAGGGCCCGAACCTGGGTAAACATTATGTCCCTCACCTCTTGTTACCATGAGCCTAAGACGCACAGATCGGGACCCCCTACCCAAGATCCGCCGGTTTTGACACCGACATTGGTGCTTTCATTGAGAGTTCCTCTATGTCGTTGCTGCAAGGCTTGATGCCTCCTACAATCGTCAACAACACGGTCCAGGGTGAGACTTTTCTCCTCGGACTGATCTTCGTGTTCGGTGGCTTCGCACTGCGGGCCAATTCGCTTGGCCAACTAGAGCAGATCGACAGCTATGCCCCTGGCCACCAGGTCAGGTTCGGAAACCTGAACTACAGGATCGATATTTGCAGAGACTTGATCTTCAACGGGTTCGGGCCTACGCCAGGAGCGTCGGACAATCACGATGAGCACGGCTTAGACCTGCTGTCAGACAATGCTCGGGATATCACCCCTGCAGTAGCCCCGGACCTAAATCCGGAGCAGACTGCATTGCCCAAGGACGGGTGGATGGACCCCGCCCCGTGGGCCGCACACTCATCGACGGTAGAGCCGAACACGGGCCTCACCCTCAAAGACGCCTGTGACACCGGACCCCCGGACTCGTATCCGGCTGTAGGTTCCAGTCCGTGCGCTCCTAAGCCTGACGAACCTGGTTGGGCTCCGGTAATGGAGTTCACCGCTGCGGACATCTTCCAACACTCGCCCTTGGGCAATGTGTTGAACTCGTTAAAGTCTCTCTCTTTGTCAGGAGACTCTTGGCCGAACTATGTCCGGCTCGAGTGGGAAGCAGGTGACGAAGGAATTCGTTGCCCACCCACCACCCACTTCATTGCCACGGTCGACGATTTAACCGACGTGCTTGACTTTGACTCCGAAGACATCGACGGTATGGACGACGATGCAGGAGAAGAACAGGAACCACCGCTCACAGGGTGGTGGACAGCCACCTCCTCATACGATATATATATATATATATATATATGGTGGACACTCCGAAGGAAACCAATGGCGATGAGGCAACGGAGGATAACCCCTCAGGGAAGAAAGCAAAGCATGGGTGTCGTCGGCGCCGCTCCAAGCCCCGCCATAGCAATACTGGCATAGGAGACGAAAACAATACGGATGGTGCCGAAGACGAATACAACCCTGATCAGCCTGCCTTCGAGCAGGCCGAGCAGGAAGACGGGCAGGTCAGCCCAGACGAACAGGCGACGGATGGATATCCGGAGGAGGACAACTACATGCCCCCCTCCGAAGACGAGATTAGCCTCGACGACGACGAGTTCGGAGTGCCCGAGGACCCCGTGGAGCAGGAGTGTTTTAAGCGCCGGCTCATGGCCAGTGCGAGGAGCCTGAAGAAGCAGCAGCAGCTTCAAGCTGATCAAGACCTGCTCGCAGACAGATGGACTGAAGTCCTGGCAGCTGAGGAATATGGACTCGAGCGCCAGATGGCTGACCGGCCACCTCGTGGCTGGGATAAAACAGCATACCAGCCCGAATACCAGCCCGCACCCCCACGCCAATACACTACAGCCCGAGGCAATAGGCAAGACCTGCAAGATATACTGGAAAACAAAGCAGGACATCCAAGATCGATCTACAGATCGCGAGGGCGCGCCCCCAACACGCGACGATGATCGTCACTCTGGATACACTATGAACAAGTTCGGCCAGGCCGAATACAGCCACCCAGACTCATTCGAACTGCGTAGACACATAGCCCGACATAGAGGCGCCGCGCACCCCCTCTGCTTCACTGACGAAGTGATGGATCATGAATTCCCAGAAGGGTTCAAACCCGTAAACATCGAATCATACCATGGCACAACAGACCCCGCAGTATGGATCGAAGATTTCCTTCTCCACATTCACATGGCCCGCGGAGACGATCTACACGCCATCAAATATCTTCCCCTTAAGCTCAAAGGACCTGCCCGGCACTGGCTAAACAACCTGCTGACAAATTCCATTGGCAGCTGGGAAAACCTGGAAGACGCGTTCCTCGACAACTTCCAGGGCACATACATGCGACCACCGGACACCGATGACTTGAGCCACATTACTCAACAACCCGGAGAGTCAGCCAGGAAATTCTGGACTCGGTCCCTAACTAAAAAGAACCAAATAGTCGACTGTCCGGACGCCGAAGCCCTGGCGGCCTTTAAGCATAATATCCATGACGAGTGGCTCGCCCGACACCTCCGCCAGGAAAAACCCAAGTCCATGGCGGCCCTCACGACACTAATGACCCACTTTTGCGTGGGCGAGGACAGCTGGTTGGCTCGCAGCAGCACTACGCCACATTCCGGCACCTTGGATGTCCGTGACAATAACCGCAAGCCACGGCACAACAGACATAAGCGATGGAACAACAACGACAATATTGAGGACATGACAGTCAACACTGGATTCAGCGGATCCAAATCCGGTCAGCGGAAAAAGCTGTTCAAAAGAAACAACCAGGGACCGTCCAGTCTGGACCGCATACTGGAATGCTCGTGCCAAATTCATGGCACCCCGGACAAGCCAGCAAACCACACTAATAGAGACTGCTGGGTGTTCAAACAGGCCGGTAAAATAAACGCCAAAAACAAGGACAAGGGGCTGCACAGCAACGATGACGAGGGACCCCGGCGTCCGAACACGGGGGAACAGAAGAAGTTTCCCCCTCAGGTAAAAACGGTCAACATGATCTATGCCACCCACATTCCCAAACGGGAACGGAAGCGAGCACTACGGGACGTGTATGCGATGGAGCCAGTCGCCCCAAAATTCAACCCATGGTCAGCCTATCCGATCACCTTTGATTGTAGGGATCACCCTACCAGCATCCGTCACGGTGGTTCAGCCACATTGGTCCTAGACCCAATCATCGACGGATTCCACCTCACGCTAGTCCTTATGGACGGTGGCGGCAGCCTGAACCTACTTTATCAGGACACAGTGCGCAAAATGGGCATCGACTCTTCAAGGATCAAGCCCACCAAAACGACCTTTAAAGGTGTAATTCCAGGAGTAGAGGCCCGTTGCACGGGCTCTATAACATTGGAAGTGGTCTTCGGATCTCCGGATAACTTCCGAAGCAAACAGTTAATCTTCGATATCCTTCCTTTCCGTAGTGGTTACCACGCACTGCTTGGACGAACCGCATTCGCTAGATTCAATGCGGTACCACACTATGCATACCTCAAGCTCAACATGCCAGGACCTCGCGGGGTCATAATAGTCAACGGAAACATGGACCGCTCTCTCCGTACAGAAGAACATACTGCAGCCCTCGCTGCGGAAGTACAATGCGACCTTCTCCAACAAACCACCGAGCCGGCGACGACAACCCCGAACACCGTCAAGCGAGTCCGGAGTACCCCGCAACAGGATTGACAAGCACGCCAAGAGCGCGACTAGCAGTCCGGCCTCCGCTCAAGCCCTATCAAAGCAGCATTCGTGCCACGCGTACACAATTACGCACTCAAAATACCATGGGCATAGGCGAAGGCGCAATAGTGACTCAGTCAACAGTGCATTATAACTGCAACATACTTTAATAACCCTCCCCCCCCCTTTTCTTTCAGGACACTGCTTTAGGGCAGCCTCTTCAGAAGAGCCGGATTGTCGGACTTACACAGGAGAAAAAACCAAGGAGGCAACAAGCTTTGCGCACAAAGGAAATACCCAGGTGGAATCTGTTCATGATTGTTATATCTGTTTTATATACCTACATGCAGCCCGCCCTTGGATAGGACATGTTAAATAGTCCTATTTACTTCTGCTTAACCGCACTCATTGTAAACATACGCTTAAATGTATTATTCATCAATGGGAGATAATATATAGTGTTAGCTTATTATTCCTATTTGCACATTTTTCCTATAAATTTTTATTTAATATTGCACCGTACACCTTGGTACGTTCAGTTTGCCAGGGGCTTCTTATGGTGCCCAATAATACGGCAAGACAAGTCCGAACACTTTCAACAGTGTGGCACCCCGAACTTATAGCACTATATGCATCAGCTCCGAATCATGTCTTGGGTCAATAGTTGGGTTTGCCCGGCTCCCTTGTTTTGGTACCTTACGTTCCGTTATATCGGCTAAGGTAGTGCAGGGAGAACTACTGCGATTGTGTCCCGGTTCTTCCGGACGAGCACCTTAGTAGAGAAAGCCGAAAACTGACCGGCATGATGCGGCGAGGGCTGGTCCGCTGTTCGAGAGGTCCTAAAATCCCTAAAGATTTTTTCCGGTTTAGGCGAGGAATCGGCTTTGTTCGATTTAGGCGTATATAGCGCTCCAATTCGGCTTTCCGAATTCTAGGGGCTTCACCGAAATTTAAAATTGTAGACTTCTATGGCTAAGTGAAAGTTATAAAGTTGCATAGTCCGATTGCCTTGTTCGCTGCGCCAAACACCTCCTTCAGGGACCAAAAATTTGGATAAAGAGTGTGTGGGTTTTTCCAGGAAAACCCTGATATTAGTTATGTGGGGGTGGAAGCCGACGACTGGCCTACTTTCAGAATTTTATAAACAGCCGCACAAAAGGTAATATTTTAAATCAAAACAAAGTGCTATATAGCGCAAATAACTTCGTCTTTATATTACAAAAATGACAGAGGTGCATTAATTCAAAGATTGTGTTCTTTGTACATTCTTCGGCCGCGAGACGAGCTCCCTTCATAACGCCATCATAATATTTCTCGGGACAGCGATGCGCCTTGCCCTCCGACGGCCCGTCCTTCACCAGCTTCTCTGCATCCAGCTTGCCCCAATGCACCTTCGCACGGGCAAAGGCCCGGCGGGCACCCTCAATGCAAACGGATCGCTTGATCACTTCAAGCCGCGGACAGGCATTTACCATCCGCTTGATCAGGCCGAAGTAGCTAGTGGGCAGGGGCTCACCAGGCCACATCCGAACTATGAAATCTTTCATAGCCACTTCGGCCGCCCTGTGGAGTTCAACCAACTGCTTCAGTTGGTCACTCAGAGGCATGGGGTGTTCGGCTCCAGCATACTGGGACTAGAATAGCTTCTTCGTTGAGCTCCCCTCCTCGGCACGGTAGAACTCCGCGGCATCTGATACGCTGCGTGACAGATCTGCGAATGCCCCTGGAGAGCTCCGAATTCAGGTAAGTAAAAGAAACGCCTCCTCCACATGCTTGCTTTGCATAAAGAATCTCTTACCCGCCGCTACCTTCTCGGCCGCCTGGATTTCCTGTTGTACCTTTTCGGCTTCGGCCTTGGCGTCTTTCACACTCGCAAGGGCCTTCGCAAGCTCAGTCTCTTTCATCTTAAGATGATGCTCCAAGGACTCAAACTTCTTGCTGAGCTCTTGGAGCTCTTGTTGTACCTCGCCCACTCTAGCATCTTGCTTTTCGCGCTCCTTGCGCTCCAGGGCCGCCTTGTCTTCAGCCTCGGATAGCGCTTTCTTCAGAGACGCCACTTCGGTGGTGGCCCCTATTACAAAGTCACGGCGCTTTGTCGTTAGAATAACCAATTTTGTCTATCCTTTATTATATGCGAACGGGGAATCACAAACCTTTGTTCTCCTCGAGCTACCTCTTCGTGAGGCCGAGCTCTCCCTGTGCCTGCTCCAGGTCCCGTTTGAGTCCGGCGACCTCGGTCGTGCGTACAGCAGCGACAAGCAGCACTGCCTGCTTATCCACAGGCACACCTACTATTAGACTCATGCGGACTTTAATTGACCCTCTGTTTGGCTCTTCTTTCCGAACACCAAACAGAGTATCAGGGGCTACTATCTATCGGGTGATAATTTTACATATTTCTTACTTACCTCAAAACCTGTCAGGAGGCTGGTGCAGGCTTCGGTTAGTCCGCTCTTGGCGGACAGAACCTTCTGAGTCACCGCACTCATAAGAGTACGATGCTCTTCATCCATGGAAGCGCCGCGAAGCACTTCCAGCAGACTATACGACGCCCCTGGCGCAACGGAAGTCATTGGCACGGACGGCTCGCCCTCCCTGGCGAGGGGCCGCCTGCTCGAATCCAGAACCATTTGAGGTTCCGGCACAGTATCCGGCTGAGAGCCCGGCTCACTGCGGCTCTCGTCGGCACGATCTGCGGGGATCTTGTACCCCATGTGCTCGGCGTTTGGAATTCCGCCTTGGGGTGTCTCTAGAGTCACCTCCCCTGCTCTGGGAGCCTTTGGGACAACACCTCTGTGTCATCCGCAGGCCGAGGAGTAGTGGCCGTCGGGAGCGAGTTCATCGATGAATCACTCAAGGACCCATCCGAAGATGATACCTCGGGATGGACCCTGGCCGGACTGCATATATGTTTGGCGTCATAACAAGACTGTGAAGTGAAGTCGCACTAAAATACAACAGGGTGCGGATACTTACGATCTTGCTAGGGGCTTCCCCCTGGGCAGCCACTCCTCCTCGCTATAGGCGGCAGTGGTGGAGTAATCCGGAAGGGATGCCTTTCCCTTCTTGGACGTCCTAGCCTCCCCCTTCAGGTGGCTTTCCTCTTCTTCTCCTCCCCAGTGCAGGGAGGCAGAGTTTCTTTGTGTTTCCCCCCGCCTCCACGGGAGGAATCTGCCTCGTCGTCTTCAGATGATGAGGGTATGATGGCCTTGCGCCGGGGACCCTTCTCGGTCCCCTGGCCCACCTTCTCGGGCCCCCCATCCTCTCCGGATGGGGCGGCCCCTTCCTCTTCTTCCTCCCCTTCGGAGGAGGAGTGTGCTTCGTCATCTTCGGACGAGGCGTCCGGTACGACCTTACGCCGGAGACCCTTCCTGGTCCCCGAGGCCTTCTTTTCGGCCTTCTTCTCCGATGCCTTGTAGGGCGCCGGGACTAGCATCTCCGTCAGGAGACCATCTGTTGGACCTTCTGGCAGCGGAGCCGGACAGTCAATCCGCTCCGCCGTTTCCACATACTCCTGATCAAACACACACAATGACTTAAGATTCTCTCATGAGTACATTGGAAAAAACCGCATCCGGTTGTGGTCAGAAAACTCACCGGACGGGGGAGCCGCGTGGCATGAAGTCCGCGGTCCTCGGATGTGGGAGGAGGTACTTCAGAGGCCTTGAACAACACCTTACAGGCGCCCTTGCGCGTCATGTCATAGAGCTTTTGAAGCGCCTGGTGTTTGGCCGGGACGAACTCCCACAGATTAAAAGCCCGTCTTTGGCACGGAAGAATCCAGCGGACAAGCATGACCTGGACCACGTTAACAAGCTTGATTTTCTTGTCCTTCATATTCTTGATGTAGTTTTGTAGTCCGGTCAGCTCTGCAGGTTCGCCCCAGGCCAGGCCCTTCTTTTCCTAGGAGGTGAGCTGCATGGGGATTCCGGATCGGAACTCGGGGGCCGCCGCCCAGTTGGCGTTGCGCGGCTCGGTGATGTAGAACCACCCCGATTGCCACCCTTTCATGGTCTCCGTAAAGGAGCCGTCAAGCCAGGTGACGTTGGGCATCTTGCCCACCATGGAGCCTCCGCACTCTGCTTGCTGTCCGCTCACGATCTTCGGCTTCACGCAGAAGATTTGTAGCCACAGGCTGAAGTGAGGCCTGATGCGAAGGAAAGCCTCGCACACGACGATAAACGCCGATATGTTGAGGACGAAATTGGGGCTAGATCGTGGAAGTCTAGCCCGTAGTAGAACATGAGCTCGCGGACGAAGGGATGAAGTGGAAATCCCAGTCCACAGATGAAGTGGGCGAGAAATACGACCCTCTCATGGGGTTCCGGAGTTGGAGTGACCTGCCCTTCGTCCGGTAGCCGTTGCGTGATATCTGCGGCCAAGTATCCGGCCGCCCGGAGCTTCGCAATATGCCCCTCCTTCACGGTGGAGGTCACCCACTTGCCTCCTGCTCCGGACATGTTTGGCTGTGTGGAGAAAGCATGAACCAGGGCGCTGGAGCTCGAGGGTGTGGGAATGGATAAGCAGAGGAGGAAGAAGGCGTGGGTGAAAATGGGGAATCCTTATCCCTTTATAGAGGCGACGAACGATGCGCCTCCCCACTTTCCCGTTGAGAAACGCTTATTTCCCAAACGCCATGATTGATTGCGTGGTTGGGTTACCCATACCCGTATTGATGGAAATCTCATGATAAGGGGACATGATCTCTGTTGTGACAAGACGTGTCAAGGAAACCGCCTCGCAATATGCGCTATGGCTGGTTGTGGGAAAACGGTTCGAATAATGATCCAACCGTAGTGTCATGTCACTTTGTCTAAAGTTGCCAGCAGGTTATATTTGTGAAATATCATTCTCTCTACGGTGGTGTATGGAGATCATCTTGCAAATCCGGACACGTTCTAAGTGTTCGATAATTATTTTGGAGTATTCGGAGATGGAACCCGCCTTGCAATGCCGAAGACAAAACTGCGCACCAGACTCATCGTCATTGAAGCCTGGTTCAGGGGCTACTGAGGGAGTCCTGGATTAGGGGGTATCCGGACAGCCAGACTATATACTTTGTTCGGACTATTGGAGCGTGAAGATACAAGACTCAAGACTTCGTCCCGTGTCCAGATGGGACTCTCCTTTGCGTGGAAGACAAGCTTGGCGATCTAGATATTATATTTCCTTCTTTGTAACTGACTCCATGTAAACCCTATCCCTCTCCGGCATCTATATAAACCGGAGAGGTTGGTCCTTAGAGGGACGATTAGAATCATAATCATCATAGGCTAGCTTCTAGGGTTTAGCCTCTACGATCTCGTGGTAGATCAACTCTTGTACTACTCCTATCATCAATATCAATCAAGCAGGAAGTAGGGTTTTACCTCCATAGAGAGGGCCCGAACATGGGTAAACATTGTGTCCCTCACCTCCTGTTACCATTAGCCTAAGATGCACAGATCGGGACCCCCTACCCGAGATCCGCCGGTTTTGACACCGACAATTGTACCTTACCTACTTATCCTAAACTGCTTAGTATAGGTTGGTTAGTGATCCATCAGTGACCCCCACCTTGTTCTTGTTGCCCCTGCTTCATCATCGGCAACTCGATCGACGACCAGAGCCCGGCACCTCACATCACATCACGCCCCTTTTGTTGCTCGACTCTGTAGAGTTACCATCGAGTGTCGAGGGTGACACCTCATACATCACTCCTGGTGAGATCTCTGTAGTGTAGCTATTCAGTCGTGGTCATCGAGGGTGGTTCCTCCTTCACCATTCCTGATATGGCTCTGTCGTGCAACACCTCAAGTGTGAACCTCGAGGGTGGTTCCTCTTACGTTCACCTTGATGATTACATCGAGTGGAATCCACCGGGGGTGATTCCTCGGGTTTTCCCCTTGATGTTTGGACACACGGTTACCTTGACTTTACTTGAGACCATTGTTGAAGTCAGGTCGGCCCTGAGGGGTACCCGCGAGTTGATGTGAAAGTCGGGCGGGCCCGTTGAGCACCCGCGAGTTTTCTACGTGGCACGGACAGACAGTCTGGGCCCTTGCCATAAGTCCATGAGACGGGGCAACGGGGTCACATTATCATGAGTCTCCGCTCGTCTCCGCGAGCCCCCAATGCACTAACAGGTTTGGGTATTTGTTCTGAGTTGGCCTGTGGCCTTTACGCACTAACCACCATGCGAGAATAGATATGGGCCTCGACGTCACAGTATCAGCCGAAGCTTTGTCAGACGTCCAGTTCAGCAGTGCGGCACGGTGGATCGTGATGGCCATCTGAGGCAGTGCTAGTATTCACCCTGCGCGCAACGACCCGGAGTGCTGCGGGCGATGGGCCCAAGACCCCGGAGCGCTTAGGATACCGGCGGGGACCTCTCTGCTGAGCCTAGGTAGGGCTGCGACGTGTTGATCTTCCAAGGCCGGGAATTGACCGAGAAAAGTGTGTCCGAGCAGAGTGATCGAGCGTGTCGGGTAACGTGGTGCACCCCTGCAGGGAAGATATATATTCGAATATCATGTCCACCGTAATGGATATTCAGACTTGTATCCTGATCTATTGTAACTAGACTGGTTACTTGAGATATGTGATGGATATGTCGCTCCGGGATTGCTTTCTCGCAGGGAGTCGAGGAAGGATCTCTGGGCGTTAATGCTACAACATGTTTGTTAAATATAAACTGCTATTCTTTACTCTTCTAATGCTGCAAGATGCTTGGAGCTGCTTGAAGATGCTAGTCTTTGATAGGCTAGGCCTTCCCCTCTATTCTGGCATTCTGCAGTTCAGTCCACAGATACAACCCTTCCATTTGATACCAATGCATACTTAGAATAGATCTGATGCTTGCGAGTACTTTGGATGAGTACTCACGGTTGCTTTGCTACCCCTTTTCCCCCTTCTTTCTTCTTTTCGGTTGATGCAACCAGGTGTTGGATCCCTGGAGCCAGATGACACCGCCGATAGATGCTACTACGTGGAGACCGCCGACGACCAGGAGTAGTTAGGAAGTCCCAGGCAGGAGGCCTTGCCTCTTCAATCGTGTTGCTTTTCTGCTAGCCTTCTTAAGGCATCCTTGTTTAACTCATGTCTGTACTCAAATATTGTTGCTTCCGCTGACTCTTGTGTATCGAGCTTGTATTCGAGCCCTCGAGGCCCCTGGCTTGGAATGTAAAGCTTGTATTATTTTAATTTGTGTCTAGAGTTGTGTTGTGATATCTTCCCGTGAGTCCCTGATCTTGATCGTACACATTTGCTTGTATGATTAGTGTACGATTGAATCGGGGGCATCTCACTAGAATTGTATTAATCGGAAACTTGGTACATGTGTGAATACATAGACAAAACATATTGTCCCTAGTATCCCTCTACTTGACTAGCTCGTGAATCAAAGATGGTTATGTTTCCTAACCATAGACATGTGTTGTCATTTGATGAACGAGATCATATCATTAGGAGAATGATGTGATGTACATGACCCATCCGTTAGCTTAGCATTATGATCATTACAGTTTCATTGCTACTGCTTTCTTCATGACTTATACAAATTCCTCAAACTATGAGATTATGCAACTCCCGAATACCAAAGGAACACTTTGTGTGCTATCAAACGTCACAACATAAATGGGTGATTATAAAGATGCTCTAGAGGTGTCTCCGAAGGTGTTTGTTGGGTTGGCATAGATCGAGATTAGGATTTGTCACTCCGTGTTTCGGAGAGGATGGGCCCTCTCGGTAATACTCATCACTATAAGCCTTGCAAATTGTGACTAATGAGTTAGTTGCGGGATGAAGTATTACAGAACGAGTAAAGAGACTTGCCGGTAACGAGATTGAACTAGGTATGATGATACCAAAGATCGACTCTCGGGCAAGTAACATACCGATGACAAAGGGAACAACGTATGTTGTTATGCGGTTTGACCGATAAAGATCTTCGTAGAATATGTAGGAACCAATATGAGCACCCATGTTCCGCTATTAGTTATTAACCGGAGACGTGTCTCGGTCATGTCTACATAGTTCTCGAACCCGTAGGGTCCGCATGCTTAAGTTTGATGACGATTGGCATTATGAGTTTATGTGATTTGATGTATCGAAGGTTGTTCGGAGTCCCGGATGAGATCACGGACATGACGAGGAGTCTCGAAATGGTCGAGACATAAAGATTGATATATTGTAATACTATATTCGGACACGGGAATAGTTCTGAGGTGTATCGGGTATTTTCTGGAGTACGGGGGAGTTACCGGAACCCCCCGGGAGGTTAATGGGCCTCATGGGTCAAGTGGTGGAAGAGAGGATGCATGCCAAGGTGTGGCACACGCCCCCCCCCTAGCCCAAACCTAATTGGACTAGGGGGGCGGCCCCCCTTTCTTTCTCTCCTCCCCTCCTTCCCCCTTCTCCTTGTTGGAATAGGAAAGGGGGGGTCGATTCCTACTTGGAGTAGGATTGCCCGCTCATGGCGCGCCTCCTCCGCTGGCCGCCTCCTCCTCCCTCCCTCCTTTATATACGGGGGAGGGGGCACCACAAAGACACACAAGTTGATCTTTAGCCATGTGCGGTGCCCCCCTCCACATTGTTCCACCTCGGTCATATCGTCGTAGTGCTTAGGCAAAGCCATGCGCGGGTAACTTCATCATCACCGTCACCATGCCGTCGTGCTGACGAAACTCTCCCTCGGCCTCAACTGGATCTAGAGTTCGAGGGACGTCATTGAGATGAATGTGTGCAGATCGCGGAGGTGTCGTGCGTTCGGTACTTGATCGGTTGGATTGCGAAGACGTTCGACTACATCAACCGCGTCACTTAACGCTTCCGCTTTCGGTCTACGAGGGTACGTGGACACACTCTTCCCTCTCGTTGTTATGCATCACCTAGATAGATCTTGCGTGATCATAGGAATTTTTTTGAAATTACTGTGTTCCCAAACACCTTTCCCCATTTATAGGCAGAGGAAGGTGTCGGATTTTGTGTTCCGGCAGACCCTCAAGGTTCGAACTCTGGGGTGCGCGCAGAGATCACACCTCCTGCCTACCCACGTCTCGTCGCCTCGCAAGGATCTAAACTATACGAAGAACAACACAAGGGACATGAGATTTATACTGGTTCAGGCCACCATTGTGGTGTAATACCCTACTCCAGTTTGTGGTGTGGTGTATTGCCTTAGGGGGGGCAATGATGAATAATACAAGGAAGAACAGCCTCACAAGGGGCTGTTCTTGGCTGGTGCGATGAACTGCTTGGGTGAGTTCAGTCGCCTCTCTCTCTCTCTCTAGTCTACCCAAAATCTCATCTCTCTCTCTTCGGTGGCTAGCTCTATTTATAGAGGGAGGCCGTGGGCCTCTTCCCAAATATTGAACGGGAAGAGCGCCAACAATTGGCCATTTTGAAGGGGAACATCTAGTACACTTATACTGACTAAAGACAGTCCTCGCCTGCCAACGACCCTAACGGTGATGCCGGCTTGCGCTCCACGATGACCTCCATCCTGTCGTCCTGCTGGTCTTGGTCTTGTTGCACCGAAATGGTTGCCTTTGCTTGATACTCCTGCCTACGCTTGCCCCCTTTGCACCAAAGAGGAAACAAGGACCCTACGCAGGCCGGTGCCCGCCTGGCCTCAGTCGTCATGGCTTGCATCATGGGCACCTCGTGAGGTACCCCGCCTTGATCTCTCCGCCTCCTCGCGAGCCAGCCTGACGAGGTTGTGCCCGAGGAAGCCTCCTGTCGTCCGCCCCGCGAGGCTTGGCCCCTCGCGAGGGTCTTGAGTATGTGTTGATGAAGATGGGTTGTACTGGGCCACTTCCTGAGCCACGCGGCGCACAACCGCCACTTCCTGGGCCACTTCCTTGTGTGCCGCGTGGTGGTTGATTGGACGTGGGCGTCCCTGCTTCCCCATGACGCCTCGACAACTGCACGAATTGACGAGTCCCTGCATGCAAAACGGGTCATGATTACCTGTGATCGTGGAGGCCGGCGGTTGGCCTCCCCCGACTATATGTACGGAACGGCGCGGGCCTTCCCAGTCCATCTCTTCCTGCTACTCTCCGTCTTCTTCTTTTTCCTTGCTCCACCCTACGCCAATGGCACCAATTCATCGGTTTTCTGCCGAAGAGAAAGGGAAGGCCCCCCGAGAGGGTCCTGTCCCGCTTCCTCCGAAGAAACGGCTCGTCTCTTGTCACGGTGAAGGGGGTGCTTGGCAGGAGGTGTCGAGGCAATGGTTTGAGCGGCCGCCGCCTGGATTCCCATTGCCCTTGTACGCCCGGTTCGAGGATCCTGAAGGCGCAGGCACCGAGCGGCACCGCCAGAGGCGCCGTCGCCGCCGGCAGATCACGGCGGTGCGCGTCGTTCCTCCTGGGGTTCACGCTGAGGGCTCCTCTCGCGAGCTCGTGCTTCACGCCGCCATGCCTCCTCGGTCTTGGATTCGCCTCCCTCCTTCCTTCGCCTTCGAGATCCCGCCGAGGGGGCCTATCGAGCTTTGGCTGCAGCATGCTCACTGCAGTACCCCTGCGACCGGAGCGGAGGTCGAGGTCGTCGCTCCGGGCAAGGTCTACATGACCCGTGGCTGGGGCGAGATCGCCCGGGTCTGCAGGACGGGTGGCGCCCTCGTATTCGACCTGGAGTATGATGGCGCCTCCCTGATGTTCTTCAAGGTCTTCAATGCGGAAGGACACCGGCTGGAGTGCTGCCCTGAGAAAGGTGGCCGGGGCCCTGCCATGGCGAGGACTAGGCTCGGCAATCGCTCCCCCAACAGCTCCTTAGGCAGCGGAGGTGTCGAAGGATCCAGCGACTCCGCCGAGTTCTTCGCAACTCCGGAGACGAGCGACGACAGCTATGAGCCTCTGAGCTCGCATCACGCTCGGAGCAGGGCGGGCTCGTCAGGCCGCCGTCGCCACTGATCTATATGGGGTTGGCGCCGGTGCCTGACGGCCCACTGTTGATGATGGCGTCTCTTGCGGAGGCGCGTGTAGCTAGCGCTCTTTAGGATTTGCTCCTTTTGTTCCCTGCGAGGAATCGAAGAACACACCCCGTGGGGGTTTGTAAGGTGCCTATAGTTCCATTTGTTAATATGATCCTTATCGTGAAGCGGTGTGATATGCTCGTCCCGTCTTAGCTTAGTTCCTCCTTTCGAACCTTGCGAGGACTTGACGCTCTGCGCTGACAGGTCCCGTTCCCAAGGCAAGCTTCAGCCGTCGCTGGTATGCCGGGTCGCGATGCCGTGGTCAAGGCCAGGAGGTGAGCGGCCCGGGGTCCAGTAAGAGCCCCTGAGTCGCGATGCTCAGGAGGTCCCCTTTAGCGCTCAAGCAGCCATCGTTCGATGAGAAAGGAGCACGACGTTGCCAAAACGGGATTGCATTAGGTGCGAGGTCGGTGCTGCGATATCTAGTATTTCTGGAGGATGACTTATCTCGGGAGTCAGAAGCCACTCCTAGGCGCGGCGCCAGGCCCGCACATCGGCAGCTAAGGAGTTGCCCGGCGAGGTCCCCACGTGCCTCTTCCCTCTCGCCTTTGCTCCCCTTCGTGCTCTATGTCCTCAGGTCCCGGCCCTCGAGCGAGCTCAGCCGTCACTGGTATGCCAGGTCGCGATGCCATGGACAAGGCCAGGAGGTGAGGGCTGGAGAGCTAGTAAGAGTCCATGAGTCGCGATGCTCAGGTACCTCCCCCCCCTTTAACGTGCAAGCGGTTTGCGTGGACGAGAGCGAAGGAGACGCTGTGAAGGCCTCGCCCGACGCTGCTCCTTAAAGAGATCCTGCGAGTTCATCACAAGAAAAGCGAGAGTTTGCCGTTACAATTGCTGACCAGCCGCTGGTTGCTCTGGGAGGGTGACGAGGCACTGAAGGCTTGGTGAGGTGGCGCCTTGCGGGGTTGCCGGAGCTCAGCCATTCAGGTTTTTCAACGTTGCAGGGACGGACCCAAGCGCAAGCATCGTGCCGTTAGGGAGCAGCTCCATCAGTTGGTGTCAATCGAGCGGGCAATTAAGTCAAGCACGTTAATCATGAAGGAGCAAATCCATTTAGATAGGCGCAGAAAAAGGCGAACACCGCTGGGTCAGACCAGAGAGACTTGGGGATGATGCAGCCCGAGTGGCGCCCCCAATAAAGTAAGCTAAAAACATGAACCAAAGGGATACATGCCGCAGGGACGGACCCACGCGGCCTGGGAATGATGCAGCCCTGGGGGCGCTCCCAGCTGAAAATGAAACTCGAAGGATGTCACCTGATGATGTTGAAGATGAAGGGATGCTGAAGTAGCGGACGGCGTGCGTTGTGGAAGCCGATCTTCACGAGCCCCCAGGCCCAGGAGCCTCGGGAGGCTCCGAAGGCGCTAGCGGCTCCTCACGGACCATCTCCATCTCTGCCAGGACTGTGGAATGCCTGGCCGCTTGAGCCTCCAGGATGCTCCTCATGAGGCGCGGACGCACAACAGCCGTGTTCGGCAGGCCGTAAGGCATGCGAACATAGCTGTGGGATGGACCTTCGCAGCGTCCCATGCATGAGGGCCAGAGGCGCTCCTGAGAGGCGGCTCGGTTGAGTCCTGGTATGTCGATGCAGACGCGCAGCCCATTATCCTCACCTGGATGGGGAGCTACGGCGGGTAAGCGGCGGCTGCCACTCATGACTCTTGACTCCTGCAGCTCCTGAATGATCTCGCTGACGAACTCCTGAGGGTTTGGCCCTCCTTGCCTTGCTCCTTCCTGAGGGAAACGTGCTTTGAAACACGCCTCCAAGTGGTGCCCGAGCGCCTCCCTCGTGATCTTAGCAAAGTCGATGGCCCTCTAGGAGAGAGCCCCCGAGCCTTGCTCGAGGAGGGCGCCGGGCGCGCCTTCCTATGCAACAGAAGGAGGCGCCCCATGAACAGGCGCGGACCCTGAGGGGCCTGCCTCCCGAGGGTTCGGACCAGGCGATGTCTTCTTCTTCTTAGGGGCAGCCTCGGGAAGCCTTCCGCTCCTGTGATCTGGGTCTTCAATTGACGCGGCTTGAAAAGCACATTCCAGAGAACACACAGCGTCTCTCTCTTCACAAGGCACCGTGATGACTCCACCGCTTCCTGGCATCTTGAGGACATTGTAGCCGTGATGAGTCACAACCATGAACTTGGCCAGGGCTGGGTACTCGAGGATGGCATTGTTCGGCAGGCGAATGTGTGCGATGTCAAAGTCAATGAGCTCGGTGCGGTAGTTATCGCGCTTCCCGAAGGTAACAGGAAGGCGGACCTGCCCTATCGGAACTATGGAACCATCAGTGGCTCCTGAGAAAGGCTTGGTTGGCTGAAGCTGATTGTATGGCACTTGGAGATTGTTGAACGTCTCGACGGATAGGACATTGAGCCCTGCTCCGCCATCGATGAGGGTCCTGGTGACTTGCACATTGCTGATGATTGGGGAACAAAGCATCGGGAGGACTCCGCTTGTGGCCGCGCACTTGAGCTGATCCGCTGAGCTGAACGTGATGGCGCACTCTGACCACCTGAGAGGGCGTGTGGCCTCAAGCTTGGGGAGGACTGCATTCACTTAGCGAGCAAACTGCTTGAAGATGCGCTGAGAGGCCAGGGCCTGAGTGCCGCCCAAGATGCAAGCGATTGCGTGCAGCTCGTGGAAGCCTCCAGTCCCCTCTTCCTGATGATGGTCATCATTCCTCCTTGGCTGTGGTGGCAGAGGAGGGAGGTCCGCGTTGCCTTGTGGGCGATCCTCGTGAGGCTGATCCCTCCAACCTCCCTCACGAGGCGCGTCCCTCCAACCTCCCTCACGAGGCTGGTCCTACCAGCGGTCCTCGCGAGGTCGGTCATGCCACCCTTGGCGAGGGCCGCGGTCTTCCCATCGTCCTCCACCTCTTCCTCCTCCTTGGCCATAGCCCCGGTCGCTGCGCTCGGGGAGTCGGCCGGCACGCATGTCCCGCACGGCCCTGAGCTCTTGGCATTCGTTGGTGTTATGGGTGTGGAGGTCGTGGTACACGCAGTACTAGCTGCTCTTGGATGACTCAGGCTGATCCCTGCCTCGCTTGGTGTCGGGCTCTGCTGCAAGCACGGCAGCCCCCTTGCGCTTCACGTCCTTGACCTTGGGCTTCTTCTCTTCTGGGTCGGCAGCTGGCAGCTCAAGGAGGGAAAGGCGCCCTTCCTCAGCCCTAGTGCACTTGGTCGTCAAGTTGAACAGCTCCAAGGAGGTGCACAGGTCGGAGAAGGCTGAGATGATGGCCTCCTCAAACACCCTGGGGATCTTAAAGCGAGCGTTGTTGAAACGCTGGATGAACTTCTGTAGGGTCTCCCCCGGCTGCTGCTTGATGCGGCGCAAGTCACTCATGGCCGGGGGCCAGTCGCGGGTGCCTTGGAAGTTGGCGATGAATCGGGTGCGCATCTCGCTCCAGGAGGAGATCGTGCTAGGAGCCAGGTTCAGGAGCCAGGTGTGGGCACCGTCCTTGAGTGCCATGGGGAACCAGTTTGCCATGACCTTCTCGTCCCCGTTGACGACTTCAATACCCAGGTCATAGAGCTGGAGGAACTCCGCAGGGTTTGCCATGCCATCGTAGCGCGGGGGCAGATCTGGCTTGAACTTGCCTGGCCAGGCCACGCTGCGCAGCTCGGCGGTGAAGGCACGGCAGCCTGCAGTGGCCGCGGGGGCCCTTTAGTGACGGAGAGCTTGATCTTGGAAGTCTCTGTGCACTGCCGCCAGGAGCAGCGCGGGGTCTTGGCGCGCTGGAGCAGGAGCGCGGTCGTGCCGGGTCGGTGCGGGGAGCACACGGGCAGCTTCTTGGGGACGAGGGATCTCTTGGCAGCTCTTCTCTTGTTGTGCTGACGCCGGACGGAGTGGGTTCTGCCCAGGGGCCACGCGCCTTGGGGCCAAGGCGCCTTCTTGAGGGGGAGGCGGCTGAGGCGCCCCCGGAGCTTCGTCGCCCGCGCAGGGCGGGGCGCGGTGCAGCGAGAGGGATGGCGCAGGGGAGCCCCCAGCGGCGCTAACGAGCTCAGTGATGCGGGCGAGCCACTCGTCGTAGAGGTTGTCGACGGGACGGTAGTGCAGGAGCTCCAGCGCCAGGATTAGCGCGGCGTGCGGGTCCGCAGGAGCGCGATGGGCATGGGACGAAGAACCGGCTGGGGTCAGCGACGGGGTGGCGGTGCGGCCTTCTCGCTGCACCGAAGGATGCAGGAACGACGCCTGCTGCTCGTTCCCCGCCGGGCCGGTGGCGGTGTTGACGGCAGGCGACGGGGAACGGCGGGGGCGCCCGCCGACGGGGGCCGTCTAGGCGACATGAGTGGCGAGAGCGGCCCGGCGCTCGGCGCGGGCTCGACGAGCGTCTGACATGGATGCGACGGGCAGCGAAACACGAGGCGACGGAAGGCGGATTCCGGTGCACCCCTACCTGGTGCGCCAAATGTCGGATTTCGGGTTCGGGCAGACCTTCAAGGTTCGAACTCTAGGGTGCACGCGGAGATCACACCTCCTGCCTACCCACGTCTCGTCGCCTCGCAAGGATCTAAACTACACGAAGAACAACACAAGGGACACGAGATTTATACTGGTTCAGGCCATCATTGTGGTGTAATACCCTACTCCAGTTTGTGGTGTGGTGGATTGTCTCAGGGGTCCAATGATGAATAATACAAGGAAGAACAGCCTCGCGAGGGGCTGTTCTTGGCTGGTGCGATGAACTGCTTGGGTGAGTTCAGTCGCCCCTCTCTCTCTCTAGTCTACCCAAAATCTCCTCTCTTTCTCTCTCTTCGGTGGCTAGCTCTATTTATAAAGGGAGGCCCTGGGCCTCTTCCCAAATATTGAGCGGGAAGGGCGCCAACAATTGGCCATTTTAAAGGGGAACATCTAGTACACTTATCCTGACTAAAGTCGGTCCTCGCCTGCCAAAGACCCTGACGGTGACGCCGGCTTGGGCTCCACGATGACCTCCATCCTGCCGTCCTACTGGTCTTGGTCTTGTGGCACTGAAATGGTTGCCTTTGCTTGATGCTCCTGCCTGCGCTTGCCCCCTTTGCACCAAAGAGGAAACAAGGACTCTGCGCTGGCCGGCGCCCGCCTGGCGCCCGCCTGGCCTCGGTCATCATGGCTTGCGTCATGGGCACCTCGTGAGGTACCCCGCCTTGATCTCTCCGCCTTCTCGCGAGCCAGCCTGACGAGGCTGTGCCCGAGGAAGCCTCCTGTCGTTCGCCCCGCGAGGCTTGGCCCCTCGCGAGGGTCTTGAGTATGTGTTGATGAAGATGGGCCGTACTGGGCCACTTCCTGAGCCACGCCGCAGGCCGCAGGCAGGCAAGTCTGGGTACCCCCGTTCCCAGAACGCTGACAGAAGGCTAACCGGCAGCCTCTCACATTCCAAGCCATGATGGCCCCGCTGCATGCACCAGGCAGTTATCAAGTCGGGCGGTTGCCGAGGCGAGATGGGGAAGTGGAGAACCCACGTGCCATCGAGCGCCACGCGTCAGCCTTGCCTGCAGGCGATTGGGGCCCGCGGCGCTCCGCCCTTGGCCTTTGGCTTCGTCTCGAAGCCAAGTCCGAGCGCGCCTTAGGCCCGGGGGCTACTGTCGACGTTCTGGGAACCAGGGTACCCAGACTTGCCTGCATGCGGCCCATGGCGTGGCCCCTTCGACGGCCTGGTACGGCCCACCTCCAAGACCGCCAAGACAAGACCCTCGCGAGGGGCCAATTCTCGCGAGGTGGACGACACCAAGACCTCCAGAGGGAGGGGCCTCCCCAGGCGGCCTCCCGAGGAGCAGAGATTTCTATGCATGTACCCAGCCTCATGAGGTTACCATGACGCAAGTCGTGACAACCAAGACCAGGCGGGCGCCAGGAGGCAGTTTCCTCTTTGGTGCTAAGGAGGCAAGCGCAGGCGTGGGTTCCCGAGGGATCTGGCAAATGTTTTAATTCCGATGCAACGAGACCAAGACCACGGGCGCGGCATGACGTATGTCATTGCCGAACCCACCGCCCCGTCGGGACTGGAAGCTTTGCAAACGAAGACCACCTTTCGTCAGGATAACATGTACTGCTTGTACCCTTTCAAACTGGCCACTGTAGGATCCCTTCCCGCCTACATTTTGGGGAAAGAGGACCGAGACCACTATAAGTATAGGTTAGCCACCACCGTAGAGGAGGCGACTCATTCCCTCACCGTGAACCTCGTAAGGTTGTTTATCCTTTGTACTAGTTCATCCTCAGCCCCTCGTGAGGTCAATCCACCACAAAGCAGGAGTAGAGTTTTACACCGCAAGGTGGCCCGAATCTGGGTAAACTGATGTGTTCATCTTCTTCCTCACCTTCATGCGAGTCCGGCTAGGCTAGGATGCGGGGCGACGCGTAGGCAAGCTTGAGAGGTTGAGTTCTTCGCACACGCACCAAAGTTCGAACCTTCTTGGGTCTGCGGAGCCTTGAATCCGACAAAAACAAGGGAGAGGGCAATCCTGCCCCATCCCAGTTAAATCCCCGGGCTAAAAATAATCTACACCTGACTCACGGGAGAATTTCGGCGGTTTCCTCTGCCTCTTTCCCTCATCGGACTCCCACCTGCACCATGACAGTCGCTCCAGACGGGGCCACCCCACCGTCCACCATCGCCACTATTTTGTCACCGAAACTGCTCTACGTACGATTATTTTTCGTCGGACAGCGATACGACCAAACTGCAAATGTTATGGCCCACAAATTAGATCATCTATAATTTGTCTCTAACCGTACATGTTGGACGGGAATTGATCCTATGTATAGCAAGGTCGTTTTGTCACTTGACTGCCTTGGTGCTGCTCTCCACCGTTCCATACCTGACTCCGACGGGCATGTGGTCGTCCTCACTTTCGGAGTACCAAATAGCAGTGTGGAAAGCCCCCGTGAATTCTTATGTGTCTGATAAAATTATACCCGTGCCATTATTTTTCTTCTCCGACAACCCATTAGCCGTAGTGTCTTTTCACATGGCACACCTTTCCGGCCAAATGGTTACGTACGATTACCTTTCTTTGCTGAGGGAAACTCATAAACGGCAGGGCAAACAGAAAGTGAACTCTCGGCAATAATAATAAAATAAAAAAGACACGGCAAGAAAAAAACAGAAAGTCATCCGAAAGAAGAAGAAAAAAAGTGAACTGCTTCCCAGTAGAATCGCTCGGCCCCGGATCCAGCAGAATCCCGTTGGATTCATAGGCCACTCCCGACCCGTCCATTCAGCCGAGGGAACCAACGGCGGAGAGCGGCCCGCTGAAGACGCCACCTGGAGGCCGAGGCGCGCGCAGCAACCGACCTCGTCCGTTGAACCGCTCGCTCCCTTCCCCTTCCATGTGAAGCAGACACCAGGGCCCACCCTCTCCTTCTCCTCCACACTCTCGCACACACTTCTCGACTCCTCTGATCTCTCCACTCGGAGTCCAACAGAATGGCGACCAACTCCGCCCCCATCATTCCCGCCGCTCCCCACCTCCATCGCTTGCGCGGCCGCCTCCTCCTCCCCCATGCCCGACATCGAGCCGGGCAGCGTGTCGTCGTCGTCCGCGCGGTCTCGGGGGATGGGGGCCGAGGCGGGGGGCCGTCGTACCTGGACATGTGGAAGAAGGCGGTGGATCGTGAGAGGCGCTCAGCGGAGCTTGCGTACCGGCTGCAGGCGTCTCCGCCGCCTGCCAAGGCGGAGGCCCCCCAGCAGGCGGACGTGGAGCGGAGAACGGCGCGGTTCGAGGAGATGCTGCGGGTGCCGCGGGAGGAGCGCGACCGCGTGCAGCGCACCCAGGTCATCGACCGCGCCGCCGCCGCTCTCGCCGCCGCGCGCGCTGTACTCAAGGAACCGCCGCAGTCCTCGCCACCGCCGCCGCCGCAGCCGCAGAAGCCGGCGGCGGCCACCGGAGTGATAGGGTCGGGCGACGTTTTTGGTTCGCGCAAGGCCGCAAAGGGGCCTGAGGATCAGGGCTCCGGGCAGAGGAGCGTACCGGTGGCGTCGCAGTCGGCAAAAGGTACGACCACCAGGCGCACGTGAGTTCTCCCGTGAACGTCGCACTAGCTTCGCGTTTCGCGTAAAAGAAGTTTCCCTTTTAGCCTGACATAAGCAAAGGTAGTAGTCGTTCAAAAGAGTTTGGCATAAACGGCCAATCCAACAAATAAATCCAATAAAATTAAGGCCCTGTTTGGTTCATAAATCCTAGGATTTTTTTAGTCCCAACTAAAAGTCGCTAGTCTTCCTGGGACTAAACATGACTAAAAGACCATGTTATAACTAAAAATCTTCAAAAGACTCTCCGTCAGGGTCTTCTTTCATAAGTTCCAAATGCACACTTTAAGTCTCTATAAGTCCGTCCTTCTTCTTTGGTTTAGATGGGATAAAAGAGACTTTTAAGTCCTTCTAAACAAACACCCCCTAAGGGTGAAATTGTCAACTGAAACTAAAATGGCAAGCGATGAATGATATCTCTCGTGTCTCAATTCCTACCAATAGCACACACTGACATAGGTGCCCCCGATCTGTGCGCTGTCTAGTTGCATTCGTGCTCAGTGGTATTCTGGTAAGGGCTAAGTGGATTTATCAGTTGAGTTGGACAGTGGTATTCGTGCTTTATTTTGAAGATGACGTGGGTACTGGGTCAGTTATGATAATACCATGTTGATTTTATAAATTGATGTCTTAGGTTATGTCCATTTTGTGACATTGTATAGAGCATTCTTGAGAAGAATACTGTTTTATAAAGGACACCATTAGTGTTACTGGAGTGCTTTTTAACTGCGAACTTTTAGTTATTACAACATCCTCCGTTCCATGTAAAATTATGCTTCTGCTCTGACACCAGTAATCTCTTATTTACTCAGTGACAAACTCTGGGGATTCATATCCTTCCAAGCTTGGTACTCCTGGTCCGGATTTCTGGTCGTGGTTACCACCCGTGGACACCAGCAGTGAACCGAGAGAAAACAATATTGTTTTGAAACCATCAAAGAAAGTGGATTCATTCTCCGGTCAGCCTGAGATGTTAATGGAAAAAGAACGGTCAGCAGACTTCTTATCCCTTCCGTTCGTGACCTCCTTCTTTGAGAACAAGGAAGATCGATCTCTCCCTCCCTTCCAGTCATTTGCGGAGCCTGAGAATGTTGATTCCGAGGCCAAGCCTGTTGCTGATGCAGAGGAAGCATTTGAAACGCAGTTCTCAAATAATGCAGCTGAGGCGGCTAGAGCTCTCAGTACAAGTGATGATAAGTCGTCCCATGGGATAGACCCAGATGGTTCAAAGTGGTGGAAGGAGACCGGTGTAGAACAGAGGCCTGATGGTGTTGTTTGTAAGTGGACTGTAATCAGGGGAGTAAGTGCTGATGGTTCTGTTGAATTCGAAGACAAGTACTGGGAGGCTTCAGACCGGTTTGATCATAAAGAATTAGGTTCCGAGAAGTCCGGTCGTGATGCTAGGGGCAATGTTTGGAGGGAATACTGGAAGGAGTCGATGTGGCAGGTGATTTTTTCTCTTTTTCGATACACCGGTGGTGTACCATGAGTAGCATTATCTGCTCACTGTGTGGCGTATATTAAATACGATTATTACTATTAACGTTTCAAATGGTGCCTGCTCAGGTCATTGCACAGCATTCACTGTGTAGCGCATAAAACATGCAGTATATATTAAATTAGTACTATTAACGTTTCAAATGGTGCCTGCTCAGGTCATTGCACAGCATTCACTGTGTGACCTAGTAGGAGCTGCATCGATGAGATACTATGCCATGCCTGTATACATCGATGAGAGTTTAATCAAGTGGCTGCATTTTAAACCATTTCAGGACTTCACATCTGGTCTTATGCATATGGAGAAGAGCGCAGACAAGTGGGGAAAGAATGGCAAAGGGGAGCAGTGGCAAGAGAAATGGTGGGAGCAATATGATTCAAGCGGTAAAGCTGAAAAAACGGCTGATAAATGGTGCAGCTTGGATCCAAACACTCCGTTGGATGTTGGGCATGCTCATGTTTGGCATGAAAGGTATGAGAGTCATCAGTAGCTTTATTTATAATAATTCTATTTGTCCATGGTTCCATGCTCTATATGATAATTAAGCTTAGCTTTTCTACTTGCAACAAAATAAGATACTATTGCTGAAGCCCAGTATTTGATCCTCTGCAGGTGGGGTGAGACGTATGATGGCAGCGGAGGCAGCGTGAAATACACGGACAAATGGGCCGAGCGGTCAGAGGGCGACGGGTGGTCGAAATGGGGTGACAAGTGGGATGAGCATTTCGACCCTAACGGCCACGGCGTGAAGCAGGGGGAGACATGGTGGGAAGGTAAATACGGGGACCGGTGGAACCGCACCTGGGGCGAGGGCCACAACGGCTCCGGCTGGGTGCACAAGTACGGGAGGAGCAGTAGTGGCGAGCACTGGGACACTCACGAGCCGCAGGAGACGTGGTACGAGCGCTACCCGCATTTCGGCTTCCACCACTGCTTCGAGAACTCGGTGCAACTATTGTCCGTTCCCAGGCAGCCTCCAAAGAATTTCAAGCCTGGGAAATGAGTAGATGCTCCTTAACTAGGAACATCTCATCTGCAGTCACAATCTGCATTTCCAAAGAAAAGCTATTCATAATCTCCGAGACAAATGCATTCATCCGTGGTCACTGGACTCGTCCCCAATATTCACGCCGGTCATTGGACACATGAATACCTAGATTATGGTCATGAAACTCACATTAGTTTTCATTTTCAAAGAGGGGAATACCCTTGGGGTTTCTGCATTGAGTGATGCACACAACAATATATTATTAATTATTCAAAGTGCCAAACAAATCGACATACATGGAAGGGGGAAACTCCGAGGCCATCCACATAGTACATCACCCAATCGTTCCACCAAACCTATGATGTCATATTGATTGATAAAGGGTACCTATGATGCATATGCAATTGCAGTTGAAGGTTGAAAAATCTTCCCTTGAGGCTCAGGCTCCGCTCTAGCTCCCGCTCCGTGCACACCGCCGCCCGCCACTCCGGCTCCGGCGTACACCGCTCTCGACGGCGGCCATCCCGGCCCCGCCGCCCACCTCCCCCCGGGCATGGCCTCGCCCTCTCCCACCGGCGGCCGCGGTCGCGAGCTACGCTGGTTGGACTCAAGCCCCTCCACTGCTAGATCTGCTAGCCCCGCCGCGCCTCGCTCCTTCCGGGCCGTGCTCTGCGAGGAGCCCCTCGCGTCCTCCGAGGGTGACTCGCAGCCTCTGCCACGCCCCGGGCCAAGATCCGAGGTTCACCGCGTCAGTCCTGAGGCGCCTTGGGAGTCTACGCGCGGCCGCAAGCGCCCTCGCCGCCGCTCCCCTCGTCGTCGCCGGGCGGATCCCGCCCCTCTGCGGCGCTCCCCTCCCGCGGCTGCGCCCGGCGAGTGCCCGCTCTGCTTCAGCACAGGCCATCCTCGCTCGGAGTGCCGCCGGGCCATCTGTTGCCGCCGCTGCAGGTTCCCGGGCCACGTCGCACGTGACTGCCCTAACCCGCGCTCTCCAGCCTCCTCTGCTGAGCCGCCTTCCAAGCGTCGCTGCGGCTCCCCTCCACGGCCTTGCCTTTCCCCAGTCTCATCCTCTTCCACGAGCTTGGGCGCGAGTGTCGCCGGCCCAAGCCACCCCGCGCTTTCCGGGTGTGGGGGCCGGTCCTCGCCCGCCTCAGCTTCGCCGTCGCACTCTTCTCAGAGCAACTCCTTCACCACCTCGAGCAAGACGCCCGTTGTGCTCTCCGGCCACCCTGCCCTCCGCCCCGCGTCTGCCGTATGCTACCTGCCGCGCACGACTAGGGTGGTAGCCACCGAGACAGAGCTGCGGGAGCGCGCCCTTATGGCCACCGTCGCTGGCAGCCGCTCGGGCATCGGTCGCGAGGAGGTCGCTGGGCTGCTGCGCGAGAGATTCCGCCTCGCCGACGACGAGTTCTCCGTCCACAACCGCGGCCATGACGAGTTCCTCCTCAAGTTCTCCTCGGCCGAGGCCCGCTCCAGGGTGGCCCTGCGTCCGCTGCGCTCGCCGCGCTTCAGGCTCATCATCCACCCTGGAGTCACTCGGCCGGCTGCAAGCCGGTGCAGCTGCGTTTTCGGGTGGAGGTCGAGCTCGTCGGCCTCCCCGACCAAGCGTGGCACCGTTCCTCTGTCGAGTCCATGCTCTCCCCATTCCTCGAGATCGAGCACCTCCTACCCTCCACCCGCGACGGCAGCGACATGTCCAGGTTCAGGTTCTCGGCATGGACTACGAACCCTGACACCATCCCGAGTTCAACCGACCTGCTGCTCCCGGAGCCAGACGCCGTCAACACTGATGCCGACCCCGACCGCGCCGAGCGCTTCGTCTGGCGCATGCTCGGCAAGCCAGTGCAGACCCTGGTCACCGCCTCGGAGGATTTCCGCCTGCCGGTGCCTCCGCCAGCACGTCCGCGCTCGCCGGACGGCGCCAACGACGGTGACGCGAACCCCCCGTCACCCCCGCTCCCTCCATGCTGGCCCCGGTGACACGGTTTCCCACCGCGCTCCTCTCGGGCGTCACCGTCCGGCACCCGATAAGCTGGGACCGCCGACCAAGGCCAACATCGCCACCGTGGTACGCGTCTTCCGTACCGCGGATGGCGGGGCATCCTGGGGCCCCACCCGTCCACGGCGGTCGTCCTTGCTTGCGGGCCCGCGCTTCGCCAATGGATCGCTGCTGCCACAGCCGGGCCCTCGCCTGTCGGCCGCCAGTCGACCTCGGGCGCCATAGTCAATGGGTTGATGCGATCCTCGCTACGCGACACCCACGCGCTGCCACCCCAGGTCAGCCCTGGCGAGCACGGGCTTGCCACTTGTCAGCCTTCTACGCCCGACCAGGCCCCGCTGTGCCCACCACAGGTGCCAGTCCCTGCGCTCGACGCCCCATGCTCCCCTGACAGGGCTGCCTTTGCCCATCCTGCCACCGACAGGCCAGAGATTCCTGCCATCCTCTGCGCCAATCCCATCTCCCAACCGGCCTGCGGCATGCAGGCGGCGCAGCCCAGGCCCACCGTGGCGCAGACAAAGCCAGCCCCACACCCCGCCCATGTGCTACAGGCCGAGGCCTCCGCGGAGCCGGGCAACGCTTTGCATGGCCCCGTGACACAGCAGCCAACCCAGGCGCAGGACGTGGATGGCGGGCCCAACGCCTGCCAGGCCATAATCATTGCCACATGCGCCACGGAGGGGATCCCGGCCGTCGATGGCCACGATTGCGCGGCTGGGGAGCGGCTGGAGCGGTTCGTCTCCTCGATACAGTGCCCCAATGCGCCTGTCCTACCGCCCCCGCCTCCGCGCCACCGCCGCAATGCCGTCCCGCTGGATTTCACGCCTCGTTGCAGTGGACGTATTGCCAAAGTTGATCGCGGCCTAGACTCTGAGATGAAGGCAAAGCGAGTGCTCCTTCTTCGTCTTGGCCTGCTGCAGCAAGATGAGCCGATCTCTGACTCCATACTTGAGAGATACGCGCACATGTTTGATCGCCCACTAGCCGCCGACACGATCGCCGCGCTTGCGGACTACCACGGGTGGGAGGTGCCAACCAACCCCTCCGACTCAATGCACGCTCCACCTATGCTCATCGCCGAGGCCTAACTCCTGTTGCTACCCCCTCCCCCCATCGAGACATCATTAGTTTTCCAATGGAGCACAACCAAAGGGTTATATTTTGGAACGTGCGGGGCCTCAACTGCCCTGCTAAACGTAGCGATGTACGCTCCGTCATCCGCTCGGCCAACCTGTGTATCGTGTGTCTTCAGGAAATAAAGATCGCTGCCTTCTCGTCGTCCCTTGTCCGCGAAACAATGGGCGCCCCGTTTGCCGACTACTTCTTCCTCCCGGCCACGGATACACGCGGCGGCATCCTCGTTGCATGGCAGAGCGACATCGTCTCCCTCTCTCATCCTACCATCGCCGACCACTTCATCAACGCGCTGGTGACACCACGCGATGGCAGCCCACATTGGTGGGTGATGAGGGTTTATTGGCCCCAATAGGAGCCGGACAAGATTGCCTTCCTCTCTGACCTGCATGACACGAGATCTTGCTGCGCCGGGCCATGGCTAGTTGGGGGCGACTTCAACATGATCGCGTGCGTCGAGGACAAGAACAACGAGAACCTGCACCGGGCAACCATGCGCCACTTTAGAAACTTCATCGCCGACGAGGAGCTCCAGGATATCTACCTACACGGCCGACGCTACACCTGGTCGAACGAGCGCGAGGCGTCGACCCTTGAGCGCATTGACCGCGTCCTCTGCACTGTCGGCTGGGCGACCGATCACCCTAGCTGCATGCTGCGCTGCTTGTCATCCGCGGCATCTGATCATGCGCTCCTAAGCCAGACCCGTTCTGTCGCATGTTCGCGAGGCTGCGTGCCACTGCCAAGTGCCTGCAGCGTTGGAGCTCCAAGACGATGGGAGACGTCTCGCTGCAGCTGTCCATCGCCCGTGAGCTGATAGCGCGCTTTGACGTGGCGCAAGACTAGCGAGTGCTCTCCCCGGCCGAGGCCTGGCTTCGATGACGGCTCAAAGCCGCGTACCTTGGGCTGGCTTCACTGGAGCGATCCCTAACACGGTAGCGTACGAGGCTAAACTTCCTCAAAGCTGGTGACACGGGCTCCGCCTTCTTCTGACTACATGCCGCCCAACGTGCCCGCAAGAACCACATGTTCCAGCTTCAGGTCGGTGACAGCCACATTCATGGCCAGGCAGCGATCGCTCAAGCCGCTTTCGACCACTTCACGACGATCCTCGGCACCAGCGTCGAGCGCACATCATCCATCGACCTGGATGCCCTAGACCCACGCTCCTTCTAGCTGCTCGACCTCGAGCTCCCCTTCTTTGAGAGTGAGATATGCGAGGCCGTTCGGCGGTTCCCGAAGGGACAGGCGCCCGGCCCGGACGGCTCCACGTCGGAATTCCTCTGTGCTTCTTGGGCAACCATCAAAGACGACTTTGTGGCCACGTTCGATAAGTTATACAACCTCAACGGCCACGGGTTACAGCGGCTCAATGAGGTGCTACTCGTCCTCCTACCCAAGAAGCAAGACACCGCATCGCTCTCGGACTATCGGCCGATTAGCCTGATTCACATCGTTGCCAAACTCTTCGCCAAGGTGCTTTCGTTCTGCCTCGCGCCACGCCTAGATGACATGATCTCTACCAACCAAAGTGGGTTCATCGCCGGCCGATGCATACACGACAACTTCCTGCTCGTGCAGCGAACAGCGAGCCAGCTACACAACCTGAAGAACCCATGTGTCATGCTTAAGCTTGATATCGCACATGCTTTCGACTCCGTATCCTGGGCTTTCCTGCTGGAGACATTACGCCACCTTGGATTTGGTCACCGGTGGTGCAAGTGGATATGCATACTCCTCGGCATGGCCAGCACACAAGTCCTCACCAACGGTGTCCCGGACCACCCATCCAGCACCGCTGCAGGCTGCGGCAGGGGGATCCCGTGTCCCCCATGCTCTTCCTCACGGTCATCGACACACTCAACAATCTCATATGCCGTGCGGCCAGCGAGGGGGTGCTGCAACGACTCACCGCGCGTCATATGTCCTTAAGCATCTCCATCTACGCCGACGACGTCGTTGTCTTCTATCGACCGGATGGGCACGACCTGCCTGCCGTCCGCGAGTTGCTGTGGGTTTTCGGGGCAGCCTCTGGGTTGCACACCAACTATGCCAAATGCGCGGCCTCCCCCGTCTAGTGCACGGACCCGGACCGGGCCATGATCACCATGAACCTCGCCTGCCCGCTGCAAGACTTCCCCACCACCTACCTCGGGCTGCCACTGTCGATCCGCAAAGTCAGTTCCACTGCTCTACAACCCATCATCGACAAGCTGGAGCGCAGGCTTTCGCTGTGGTGGTCATCCTTGATGTTGAGGGGCGACCAGCTTGCCCTGTGACATCATGTTCTCACGACCATGCCAACGCACATCATGATTGCGATGGCCATCAACCCGCCCATCCTAAAGCGCATCAACCGCTTGATACGGAACTTCCTTTGGTACGGCCGGAAGGACGCGAGTGGAGGCCACTGCAAGGTCAACTGGCGCCGGGTATGTAGACCAATCTCCCTCGGCGGCCTCGGGATCCCGGACCTCCAGCAAGCCGGCATCTCGCTGCGCGCCCGCTGGATGTGGCTGCAAAGATCCGACGCCTCGCGCCCGTGGCAGCACCTGCACATCCCCCACTGCCCGGAGGTCCAGGCCATCTTCAGGGCTTCAACCACTTGGTTCCTTGGCAATGGCGAGTCCTGCTTGTTCTAGGAAGATCACTGGTTGGACGGGAAAAGCATCTCCGAGATCGCGCCTCTGGTCTACTACAGGGTGCCCAAACGCCGGTGCAAGACACGCTCGGTACGCGACGGCCTACTAAACCAGGCGTGGATCACCGATATCCACGGCGCCATGGGCGTGGCCATGACCGTGCAGTATGTCACGCTCTGGCGGCGCCTCAGGCACATGACTCTGGCTGACGACCAGGATTGACTCTCGTGGCGATGGACTGAATCAGGGATCTACTCTGCCAGCTCCTGCTATCAATCTCTTTTCGCCGGCTCCATCACTGACCCGCATTGGCGCATCACTTGGAGACCATGGGCTCCGCTCTGCATCAAATTCTTCGTCTGGCTTGCTCTGATGGGCAGGTGTTGGACTGCCGATCGCCTGGCATGTCATGGCCTTCCCCACAAGCCTCACTGCATACTATGCGACCAAGAGCCGGAATCCATGCGGCATATCCTGACGGGCTGCTCCTTCTCCCGCCAAATCTGGCACGAGGTGCTCTCGTGGTGCCGATTCACCACCGCGATCCCAGCACATGACGACGACTTCGCCAGCTGGCTCTCTACGGCCATCTCCAACACCTCGGCTACTCTTCACCGCGGCCTGGCCTCCATTGTCGTCCTCACTGCATGGCACCTTTGGAAACACCGGAAGCTGCCTCTTCCACGGTGACCAGCCTGCCATGGGACGCGCAGTGCATTTGATCCAGGAGGAAGCGCGGCTATGGGCGCGCGCCGGCGCCAAGGGCATGGCCCTCATCTTGCCAGAGACGTAGGCTAGGACAGATCGGGCGGCACACCCCATCGTCTATGTGCCAAGGCAAATGATGCTGGCCATCATTGCGTACGAGCTAGTTAGCCTATCCTTCATCTTGTAAGACTCCCATGTATCGCTACTCTATCTATCAATGCAAAGATACGCAAGGCTTTTGCGTATTCGCGAGAAAAAAAAGGGTACCTATGATGCCATATTGGTTGATAAAGGGTGCAATGCCTTAAAAATAAAATGTCATGCGAAAATGTCGCAGCGTGACGATATTGGTTGGTTCAATGACCAATGGCTATGATCTCGAAGCAGATAGATCTTTGAACCAACGCCTTCAACAAGGACGCAAAATGTCGCGGCGTAACAATATTGGTTGGTTCAACGATCAATGGCTATGATCTCGAAGCAGATAGATCTTTGAACCAACGCCTTCAACAAGGGCGGGTGTACATCAACGTTGCCCGATCATACGATAAGGCAAACCCTGGGTTTTCACCCAGAGATAATGCATCCCGATATCTATCACCATAGTCATCGCCCGCCATTCTACTATGAGAGAACCGATGTTGATTGCACTGAAGCCACCGGCCGCTGCAGGGTGCACCGCTCCTCCGCCACAATGAGGTTCAAGTCGCGCAAACCTCGTGCGAGTGCCCGCTTGCGGTGGATGCGTTGGATCGACCAGCCGCCACCTGCAACAGGGGAGGATGGGACAGGAAGGAGTAGGTGTCGGTGGAAAAACCGACGGATCTCGGGTAGGGGGTCCCGAGCCGTAGGTTTAGGAACAATGGTAACATGGGACGAAGGGAGACGATATTTACCAAGGTTTGGGCCCTCTCGACAAGGTAAAACCCTACATCATGCTTTGATTGTATTGATGTGATGGAGTACAGAGTACAAGAAGACCTACCTCGAGATCACATAATTGTGTTTTAAACCCTAAGGCTGGTAATCGTGCCCCTAAAGACTATACCCCTCGGCTTATATATGCACCGGGGGGTCTAGGTTATACACATGGTCGGTTGTCAATGTACCGGCTATAGAGCAATCCTTGAAGTACACGCCAAGTCTTTGGAGATTACCATCCTAGTCATGTCGAGGTTTATGGCTTCGGTAGTCCTTCCTTTACCGAACGACGGGCCATAAACCCAGCCCATCGACTGCGGGCCGTACAGGTTGGTACCCCTTAGTCCAGGGACACCGTCAGCAGCCCCTGAACTGGTCTTCGAAGCCGAGGACTGTAGCTCCATCCTCAGACTAGTTCTCTTCGGCTTGGCAAGCGAGTTCCTTCGGATCAGTTTGTTTTTGAATCTGAATTCTTTAATTGACTTAAATTATTGGGTCTCCTTTTATAGTCAACTTTACTAGCCTCATGTTTGAAACCTTATCCTCGACAGGGAAAGTACAAGGTTCTTTTTTACAAAGGCAAACACCCACGTCTGAGGTCTTGAGTTAACTTAGCCTCAAAGGCTTGCCACATAGGTACAACCAGTGAGAGGGTTTAAACCCAACTTTTAGCGAACTGTCACCACCTATCGTTGGGTGAAACCAGTTATCACGAAAATGTTTCGCAGCCCGAGGTGCCATTCATTGATATGTCCGTCAATACAGAGATCATGCCCTGGTTTTTAAGGGATATTATCAACAAGTCGAATTGATCGATGCGCATATAACTGTTGGGGAACGTGGTAATTTCAAAAAAATTCCTACGATCACGCAAGATCTATCTAGGTGATGCATATCAATGAGGGGGAGAGTGTGTCCACGTACCCTCGTAGACCGAAAGCGGAAGCGTTCTGACAACGCGGTTGATGTAGTCGTACGTCTTCACGATCCGACCGATCCAAGTACCGTACGTACGACACCTCCGCGTTCAGCACACATTCAACTCTATGACGCCCCTCGTACTCTTGATCCAGTTGAGGCCGAGGGTGAGTTCCGTCAGCACGACGGCGTGGTGACGGTGATGATGATGCTACCGGCGCAGGGCTTCGCCTAAGCTCTGCAACGGTATGATCGAGGTGTGTAACTGTGGAGGGGGCACCGCACACGGCTAAAAGATCAACTTATGTGTTCTAGGGTGCCCCCCCGCCCCCATATATAAAGGAGGGAAGGGAGGCCAGCCATGTTGGGGAACGTAGTAATTTTAAAAAAATTCCTACGCACACGCAAGATCATGGTGATGCATAGCAACAAGAGGGGAGAGTGTGTCCACGTACCCACGTAGACCGAAAGCGGAAGCGTTAGCACAACACAGTTGATGTAGTCGTACGTCTTCACGATCCGACCGATCAAGTACCGAACGCACGGCACCTCCGAGGTCAGCACACGTTCAACTCGATGACGTCCCTCGAACTTCGATCCAGCCGAGTTTTGAGGGAGAGTTTCGTCAGCACGACAGCGTGGTGATGATGATGATGTTCTACCGACGCAGGGCTTCGCCTAAGCACTCCTACGATATTATCGAGGTGGATTATGGTGGAGGGAGGCACCGCACACGGCTAAGAGATCCAAGAGATTAATTGTTGTGTCTATGGGGTGCCCCCTCCTCCGTATATAAAGGGGAGGAGGAGGAGAGGGCCGGCCAACGGGAGAGGCGCGCCCTAGGGGGGCAATCCTACTCCAAGTAGGTTTGTCTCCCCCCTTTCCTATTCCAAGAAGGAGAAGGGGGAAGGAGGAGGTGGAGAGAAGGAAGGAGAGGGGGGCCGCCGCCCCCTTCCCTTGTCCAATTCGGACTGGGGCAAAGGGGGCTGCGCGCCACCTCCTGGCTGCCCTCTCTCTTCTCCACTAAGGCCCATAAGGCCCAATAGCTTCCCCGGGGGGGGGGGGTTCTGATAACCCCCCGTAGTCCGGTATATGCCCGAAACCTCTCAGAACCATTCCGATGTCCAAACATAGTCGTCCAATATATCGATCTTTACGTCTTGACCATTTCGAGACTCCTCTTCATGTCTGTGATCACATCCGGGACTCCGAACAACCTTCGGTACATCAAAACACATAAACTCATAATATAACCGTCATCAAACTTTAAGTGTGCGGACCCTACGGGTTCAAGAACTATGTAGACATGACCGAGACACATCTCCGGTCAATAACCAATAGCGGAACCTGGATGCTCATATTGGCTCCCACATACTCTACGAGGATCTTTATCGGTCAAACTGCATAACAACATATGTTATTCCCTTTGTCATCGGTATGTTACTTGCCCGAGATTCGATCGTCGGTATCTCAATACCTTGTTCAATCTCATTACTGGCAAGTCTCTTTACTCGTTCCGTAATGCATCATCCCCCAACTAACTCATTAGTCACATTGCTTGCAAGGCTTATAGTGATGTGCATTACCGAGTGGGCCCAGAGATACCTCTCCGACAATCGGAGTGACAAATCCTAATCTCGAAATACGCCAACCCAATAAGTACCTTTGGAGACACCTGTAGAGCACCTTTATAATCACCCAGTTATGTTGTGACGTTTGGTAGCACACAAAGTGTTACTCCGGTAAACGGGAGTTGCATAATCTCATAGTCATAGGAACATGTATAAGTCATGAAGAAAGCAATAGCAACATACTAAACGATCAAGTGCTAAGCTAACGGAATGGGTCAAGTCAATCACATCATTCTCTAATGATGTGATCCCGTTAATCAAATGACAACTCATGTCTATGGCTAGGAAACTTAACCATCTTTGATTCAACAAGCTAGTCAAGTAGAGGCATACTAGTGACACTATGTTTGTCTATGTATTCACACATGTATTATGTTTCCGGTTAATACAATTCTAGCATGAATAATAAACATTTATCATGAAATAAGGAAATAAATAATAACTTTATTATTGCCTCTAGGGCATATTTCCTTCAGTCTCCCACTTGCACTAGAGTCAATAATCTAGCTCACATCGCCATGTGATTTAACAACAATAGTTCACATCACCATGTGATTAACACCCATAGTTCACATCGCTATGTGACCAACACTCAAAGGATTTACTAGAGTCAGTAATCTAGTTCACATCATTTATGTGATTTAACACCCAAAGAGTACTAAGGTGTGATCATGTTTTGCTTGTGAGAGAAGTTTAATCAATGGGTCTGCCAAATTCAGATCCGTATGTATTTTGCAAATTTCTATGTCTACAATGCTTTGTATGGAGCTACTTTAGCTAATTGCTCCCACTTTCAATATGTATCCAGATTAAGACTTAGAGTCATCTTGATCAGTGCCAAAACTTCTATTGACGTAACCCTTTACGACGAACCTTTTGTCACCTCCATAATCGAGAGACATATCCTTATTCCACTAAGGATAATTTTGACTGCTGTTCGGTGATCTACTCCTAGATCACTATTGTACTCCCTTGCCAAAATTAGTGTAGGGTATACAATAGATCTGGTACACATCATGTCATACTTTATAGAACCTATGGCTGATGCATAGGGAATGACTTTCATTCTCTTTCTATCTTCTGCCGTGGTCAGGCTTTGAGTCTCACTCAATTTCACACCTTGTAACACAGGCAATAACTCTTTCTTTGACTATTCCATTTTGAACTACTTCAAAATCTTGTCAAGGTATGTACTCATTGAAAAAACTTATCAAGCGTCTTGATCTATCTCTATAGATCTTTATGCTCAATATGTAAGTAGCTTCACGGAGGTCTTTCTTTGAAAAAACTCCTTTCAAACTCTCCTTTATGCTTTGCAGAATGATTCTACATTATTTCCGATCAACAATATGTCATTCACATATACTGATCAGAAATGTTGTAGTGCTCCCACTCACTTTCTTGTAAATACAGGCTTCACCATAAGTCTATATTAAAACTATATGCTTTGATCAACTTATCAAAGCGTATATTCCAACTCCGAGATGCTTGCATCAGTCCATAGATGAATCGCTGGAGCTTGCATATTTTGTTAGCACCTTTAGGATTGACAAAACCTTCTGGTTGCATCATATACAACTCTTCTTTAAGAAATCCATTAAGGAATGTAGTTTTGACATCCATAAAATGTGGCAATTTTCTAACATGATTCGGACAAACTTAAGCATCGCTACGAATGAGAAAAATCTCATCATAGTCAACACCTTGAACTTTGTCAAAAAACCTTTTTCGACAAGTATAGCTTTGTAGATAGTAACACTACTATCAGCGTCCGTCTTCCTCTTGAAGATCCATTTATTTTCTATGGCTTGCCGATCATCGGACAAGTCAATCAAAGTCGACACTTTGTTCTCATACATGGATCCCATCTCAGATTTTATGGCCTCAAGCCATTTTGCAGAATCTGGGCTCATCATCGCTTCCTCATAGTTCGTAGGTTCATCATGGTCAAGCAACATGACCTCTAGAACAGGATTACCATACCACCCTGGTGCGGATCTTAATCGGGAAGATCTACAAAGTTCGGTAGTAACTTGATCTGAAGCTTCATGATCATCATCATTAGCTTCCTCACTAATTGGTGTAGGAATCACTAGAACTGATTTCTGTGATGAAATACTTTCCAATAAGGGAGCAGGTACAGTTACCTCATCATGTTCTACTTTCCTCCCACTCACTTATTTCAAGAGAAACTCCTTCTCTAGAAAGGATCCATATTAAGCAACAAAGATCTTGCCTTCGGATCCGTGATAGAATGTGTACCCAATAGTTTCTTTTGGGTATTCTATGAAGATGCACTTCTCCGATTTGGGTTTGAGCTTATCATGCTGAAACTTTTTCACATAAGCATCGCAACCCCAAACTTTAAGAAACGACAGCTTAGGTTTCTTGCTAAACCATAGTTCATACTGTGTCGACACAACGGATTTTGACGGTGCCCTATTTAACGTGAATGCAGCTGTCTCTAATGCATAACCCCAAAACAATAGTGGTAAATCAGTAAGAGACATCATAGACTGCACTATATCCAATAAAGTACGGTTATGACGTTCGGACACACCATTATGTTGTGGTGTTTCACGTGGCATGAGTTTGTGAAACTATTCCACATTTTTTTAATTGAAGACCAAACTTGTAACTCAAATATTTGCCTCTGCGATCAGATCGTAGAAACTTAATTTTCTTGTTACGAAGATTCTTCACTTCACTCTGAAATTCTTTGAACGTTTAAAATGTTTCAGACTTGTGTTTCATTAAGTAGATATACCCATATCTGCTCAAATCATCTGTGAAGGTCAGAAAATAACGATACTTGTCGTGAGCCTTAACACTCATCGGATCGCATACATTAGTATGTATTATTTCCAATAAGTCACTTGCTCGCTCCATTGTTCCGGAGAACGGAGTCTTAGTCATCTTGCCCAAAAGGCACAGTTCGCAAGCATCAAATGATTCATAACCAAGTGATTCCAAAAGTCCATTTTTATGGAGTTTCTTCATGCGCTTTACACCGATATGACCCAAACGGCAGTGCCACAAATAAGTTGCACTATCATTATCAACTTTTGATCTTTTGGCATCAATATTATGAATATGTGTATCACTACGACTGAGATCCAACAAACTATTTTCATTGGGTGTATGGCCATCAAAGGTTTTATTCATGTAAACAGAACAACAATTATTCTCTGACTTTAAATGAATAGCCATATTGCAATAAACATGATCAAATCATATTCATGCTCAAAGCAAATGCCAAATAACATTTGTTTAGGTTTAAAAGTAATCCCGAAAGTATAGGGAGTGTGTGATGATGATCATATCAATCTTGGAACCACTTCCAACACACATCATCACTTCACCCTCAACTAGTCTCTATTTATTCTGTAACTCCTGTTTCAAGTTACTAATTTTTAGCAACCGAACAAGTATCGAATACTCAGGGGCTACTATAAACACTAGTAAGGTACACATCAATAACCTGTATATCAAATATATCCTTGTTCACTTTGCCATCCTTCTTATCCACCAAATTCTTGGGGTAGTTCCGCTTCCATTGACCTGTTCCTTTACAGTAGAAGCACTTAGTCTCAGGCTTAGGTCCAGACTTGGGTTTCTTCACTTGAGTAGAAACTTGCTTGCCGTTCTTTTTGAAGTTCCCCTTCTTCCCTTTTCCCTTTTCTTGAAACTAGTGGTTTTTGTCAACCATCAACACTTGATGCTTTTCTTGATTTCTACCTTCGTCGATTTTAGCATCACGAAGAGCTTGTGAATCGTTTTCGTTATCCCTTGCATATTATAGTTCATCACGAAGTTCTAGTAACTTGGTGGTACTGACTAGAGAATTCTATCAATCACTATCTTATCTGGAAGATTAACTCCCACTTGATTCAAGTGATTGTAGTACTCAGACATTCTGAGCACATGCTCACTAGCTGAGAAATTCTCCTCCATCTTGTAGGCAAAGTACTTGTCAAAGGTCTCATACCTTTTGACATGGGTATGAGTCCGAAATACTAATTTCAACTCTTTGGAACATCTCATATGCTCCGTGGTGTTTCAAAAACGTCTTTGAAGCCCCGATTCTAAGCCATAAAGCATGATGCACTAAACTATCAAGTAGTCATCATATCGAGCTTTGCCAAACATTCATAACGTCTGCATATGCTCCTGCAATAGGTCCGTCCCCTAGCGGTGCATCAAGGACATAATTCTTCTGTGCAGCAATGAGGATAATCCTCAGATCACGGACCAAGTCCACATCATTGCTTCTAACATCTTTCAACATATTTATTCTCTAGGAACATATAAAAATAAACGGGGAGCAACATCGCGAGCTATTGATCTACCACATAGATATGCTAATACTTCCAGGACTAAGTTCATGATAATTTAAAGTTCAATTAATCATATTACTTAAGAACTCCCACTTAGATAGACATCTCTCTAATCATCTAAGTGATCACGTGATCCAAATCAACTAAACCATGTCCGATCATCACGTGAGATGGAGTAGTTTTCAATGGTGAACATCACTATGTTGATCATATCTACTATATGATTCACGCTCGATCTTCCAGTCTCAGTGTTCCGAGGCCATATCTACATATGCTAGGCTCGTCAAGTTTAACCTGAGTATTCTGCGTGTGCAAAAGTGGCTTGCACCCATTGTAGATGGACGTAGAGCTTATCACACCCGATCATCACGTGGTGTCTGGGCACGACGAACTTTGGCAACGGTGCATACTCAGGGAGAACACTTTTATCTTGAAATTTAGTGAGAGATCATCTTATAATGCTACCGTCAATCAAAGCAAGATAAGATGCATAAAAGATAAACATCACATGCAATCAATATAAGTGATATGATATGGCCATCATCATCTTGTGCTTATGATTTCCATCTCCAAAGCACCGTCATGATCACCATCGTCACCGGTGCGACACCTTGATCTCCGTCGTAGTATCGTTGTCGTCTCGCCAACTATTGCTTCTACGACTATCGCTACCGCTTAGTGATAAAGTAAAGCAATTACAGGGCGATTGCATTGCATACAATAAAGCGACAACCATATGGCTCCTGCCAGTTGCCGATAACTCGGTTACAAAACATGATCATCTCATACAATAAAATATAGCATCATGCCTTGACCATATCACATCACAACATGCCCTGCAAAAACAAGTTAGACGTCCTCTACTTTGTTGTTGCAAGTTTTACGTGGCTGCTACGGGCTGAGTAAGAACCGTTCTTACCTACGCATCAAAACCACAATGATAGTTCGTCAAGTTAGTGTTGTTTTAACCTTCGCAAGGACCGGGCGTAGCCACACTCGGTTCAACTAAAGTTGGAGAAACTGACACCCGCTAGTCACCTGTGTGCAAAGCACGACGATAAAACCAGTCTCGCGTAAGCGTACGCGTAATGTCGGTCTGGGCTGCTTGATCCAACAATACCGCTGAACCAAAGTGTGCCATGCTGGCAAGTAGTATGACCTGTATCGCCCACAACTCACTTGTGTTCTACTCATGCATATAACATCTACGTATAAAACCTAGCTCTGATACCACTGTTGGGGAACGTAGTAATTTCAAAAAAATTCCTACGCACACGCAAGATCATGGTGATGAATAGCAACGAGAGGGGATAGTGTGTCCACGTACCCTCGTAGACCGAAAGCGAAAGCGTTAGCACAACGCGGTTGATGTAGTCGTACGTCTTCATGATCCGACCGACCAAGTACCAAATGCACGGCAACTCCGAGTTCAGCACACGTTCAACTCGATGACGTCCCTCGAACTCCGATCCAGCCGAGCTTTGAGGGAGAGTTCCATCAGCACGATGGCATGGTGACGATGATGATGTTCTACCGACGCAGGGCTTCGCCTAAGCACTGCTACGATATTATCGAGGTGGATTATGGTGGAGGGGGGCACCGCACATGGGTAAGAGATCCAAGAGATCAATTGTTGTGTCTATGGGGTTCCCCCCTCCTCCGTATATAAAGGGGAGGAGGAGAAGAGGGGCGGCCAAGGGGAGAGGCGCTCCCTAGGGGGGCAATCCTACTCCAAGTAGGTTTGCCCCCCTTCCTATTCCAAGAAGGAGAAGCGGGAAGGAGGAGGTGGAGAGAAGGAAGGAGAGGGGGGCCGCCACCTCCTTCCCTTGTCCAATTCGGACTGGGGCAAGGGGGCCGTGCGCCACCTCCTGGCTGCCCTCTCTCTTCTC
>NC_057804.1:306792914-306807230 GCF_018294505.1 Triticum aestivum | reverse complement strand
GGGGTTCCGGTAACCCTCGGTATTCCGGTATATGCCCGAAACCTCCCGGAACCATTCCGATGTCCAAACATAGTCGTCCAATATATTGATCTTTACGTCTCGACCATTTCAAGACTCCTCCTCATGTCTGTGATCACATCCGGGACTCCAAACAACCTTCGGTACATCAAAACACATAAACTCATAATATAACCGTCATCGAACTTTAAGCATGCGGACCCTACGGGTTCGAGAACTATGTAGACATGATCGAGACACATCTCCGGTCAATAACCGGTAGCGGAACCTGGATGCTCATATTGGCTCCCACATATTCTACGAAGATCTTTATCGGTCAAACCGCATAACAACATATGTTATTCCCTTTGTCATCGGTATGTGCTACGTCTTGAGCTTGCGTTGGTTTTACTTGAAGAGGAAAGGGTGATGCAGCAATAGTAGCGTAAGTATTTCCCTGAGTTTTTGAGAACCAAGGTATCAATCCAGTAGGAGGCTCCTCAAAAGTCCCATGCACCTACACAAACAAACAAAGAACTCGCAACCAACGCAATAAAGGGGTTGTCAATCCCTTCACGGCCACTTGCGAAAGTGAGATCTGATAGAGATAGTATGATAAGATAAATATATTTTTGGTATTTTATAATATAGATGCAAAAAGTAAAGATGCAAATAGGAGTAGATTGAAAGCTTATATGATAAAAGATAGACCCCGGGGCCATAGGTTTCACTAGTGGCTTCTTTCAAGATAGCATAAGTATTACGGTGGGTGAACAAATTACTGTCGAGCAATTGATAGAAAAGTGAATAATTATGAGATTATCTAGGCATGATCATGTATATAGGCATCACGTCCGCGACAACACTACAAAAAAAATACACTTCCGTGATGATATGTGTTTGTCACAGTAGGTCACGTTTTTTGTCATGCATGTACATCCATGACAAATTTATGACAGAATCAAGATAGTCATACCTATGCTGTCATAGAAGTGTTCCATGACATTACCAAAATTATCATCACGGAAGTGTCCACTTCCATGACGATAAATCGCGCGTCATAGGAGTGCTTTCGTCAAGGGTGACCGACACGTGGCATCCACCGTAACGGAATGCAGTTAAGTTATCGGGTCGGGTTTTGGATCCGATAACCCGTTAATAGCCCCGACCAATGGGGATTTTCCACGTGTAAAATCATCATTGGCTGGAGGAGTCACGTGTCAGGTCCGCGCTGGCACAGGTGTCACTCATCCAATGGGCAAGACGCGCCTATGATATGTTGACACGTGGACCGGCCCATCAAGTTTAAATGGGCCGGCCCAACTAAAGGCCCACAAGATTTTGCGGACCATAATGGGCCGGCGCAGCTAAAGGCCCACGAGATTTTGCGGACCATAATGGGCTGGCCCTGCTAAAGGCCCACAAGATTTTGTGGGCCATAATGGGCCGGCCCAGGTAAAGGCCCACAAGATGTTTGTGTGCCATAATGGGCCGGCCCAGTTAAAGGCCCACAAGATTCTTGCGGATCATAATGGGCCGGGCCAGCTAAAGGCCCACGAGATTTCGCCAACATTAATGGGCCGGCCCAGCTATAGGCCCACAAGATTTTGAGGACCCTAGTAGGCCGGCCCATTAATTGGCTGCCATGTTTTGGGGCAAATGTCGGCCCATATTTGATCCGGTCCATTAATGGCCTACCACGTTCCGGGCCTAATAGTGGCCCATATGAGATCCGGCCCGTTAAAAGCCTACCACGTTCTAGGCCAAATTACGGCCCAGATCAGGTCCGACCCTTTAAGAGGCTTTGGGCTCAATTATGGCCCATGTCAGATTCAACCCGTCAACTGGACACTATGCTTTTGGGCCCACTTGCTAAAGGCCCACTTAGTAATTCGGCATGATATTAGTTTTGGCCTGTTAAGGGGCCGTTTAACATTTCGACCCTATATTAATTTCGGCATGTTAAAAGCCCGTCATATAGTTGGGCCTAACTACGGCCCAGTTTGCATCCGGCCTGCTCGCAGCCGATATCTGATTGGGCCAAACAAGGATCGAGACAATTTTGGCCTGTTAAAAGCCCGTGATTTGATTCGCACAATCATGGGCCGGGGTTCATTTCGGGCTGCTGCCGGCCCGTTAGCTGTTCGGCACGTTTCAGGCCCAACCTACATCGTGATTGCATGACGGCCCGATTATGTACCGTAATTTTATGGTTTGGCTGGTTTACTGCGAAGACATGATATATATATATATATATATATATATATATATATATATATAGTAAACTAACTGCAGCATCGTGAATAAGAAAAAACCTAGACTATACAATAAAGAAATTACAGCATATTACATCCACTGGGCATTAAAGTTCGCCACTATGATAATAAAGCACAAGCAGATAGAAGATTACATACACTGGGCATCAAAGATCACCACCAGTGCAAGTAAACACGCCGACAAAATAATATACAAAACTGACAGCACTTCAATAGAGTTCAACAAAGGTTAGCCCTGCTGGGGAGCTGCAGCGCAAGCAGCTGAGCAAGATGATGAGACTGCGCTTGTTCAACACTTATATCTTCCTCACTCTGAAAGATAAACAAGCAGACAGATGACAGGTTTTGCACATAAAAGTATCAGTGCTGACAATTCATCACATTTCTTACTGACGAATATTGTGACACAATTTAAAATTGCATTAACACAATATGGTATTGTTCAGGTCAAGACATGGCAGGAAATGACATTGTGAAGGAGTTGGCAGCTTCACGACACCACTGGATTACAGATCAAGAACTCATAAGTATCAATGGTTAGTGTGCTGTCAATTTATCCCATCTCAGATTGACAAATAAAGAGACGGTTTAAATAATACTCCCTCCGTCCGGAATTACTTGTCATCAAAATGGATGTGTCTAGAACTAAAATACATCTAGATACATCCATTTCAATGACAAGTATTTTCGGACGGAGGGAGTAGTAGAATGATATGACATTGTTCATAGTTAAGACATTGTAGAATATGACATTGTGTTGTAGTGGGTAGGTTCACCACACCACTGGATTACGGATGAAGAACAGAAGCATACCTGCAGTGCAAAAGAAGATCACTTGCTCTGTATAGTTTAATTTACATGGTATGAAGAAGGAACTTGGTTGTACAACTAAAAACTTAAATTGAGAAAGGACAAACTTTTGTTTATGAACTACATAATAAACTTTAAACATGCAATTTGATGCAAACACCAAAAATAAACAGTTGTTGCAGTCATGCCTAACCAAATATATACAACAAAGTTTGAAGGCTTGAGATGGACAAACTTACATTATTGGTGAAGACAGGCTCTATAAAGGCCTTGTCCATGCTGATGGGGGGCAATTCAAGAAGTTTACCACAGAATCTTCTTCATAAGCATTGCCTTTATTATACATTTTGTTAAGAGTAAATATAGATGTGATAATATACGAAAAAATGGAGAATATTTAAGATAAGATGAAGAGTGATGCTACATAACCAAGTAGCTATAAATGTAAGTGCATCGATACAGGCAAAAGGTACAGCCAAGAGCAATGCACAGCTAAACTTCTTCAGTACCAACCTTATGGTAAGAGTAAATATAGATCTGATGTGTAGAAAATGGAGGGCAAAGGAAAATAAGCTGCAGAGTGATGTTACATGAACAACTACCTGTCATTATAAGTACACTAGTAAAGGACAGGATGTACTTACAAGAACAATGCAGAGCTAAAAAACATTGGCATAGGATATATTCTACAGTAATGTAACCATTCATACAGATCAGATAATTTGGAGCGAACAATTGATAAGCAAGCTATCATGCATACTGTTGTCACATAATGAACCAGGTATGTATGCAAGTACAGTGATACAGGACAACAGGTACTAACAAGAGCAAAGCAGCGGGCAGCATATTTGCGATATCCTGTCGTTCTTTTCAAACCGGAATTCTTCTTCAAGCAGATTTCCTGCAAAAAAGATTCGTAAGGCACATGCAGAAAAGTAGAAGTTCAAATTGTCATGTGATTTCATAGACAGTACCTCATCTTGGGAACGAGACCAGTGCATAACAAGGTTTTTCCATTCAATGTCTTCTAAATTTAGCACAAGAGACTTCACCGGAAATTCGTTTATAGACTTGCCATCAAAGTGTGATTTCCTCAGGTAACACCGATACTGCTGCAATGCTTCCTTGAAAAGCACAAGCAAGCTTTGCTCGTCATGACTATCCAAATTGACCCTCGCCTAGTTACAACAATGTAATGTAAATCATTGATGTGTTCAATCAGCAGAAAATAGGAAAATAACCATGAATAATAGCACTTACACGTAAGTTGGACAGGAAGATGTGAAAATGGTGTTTGTCTTCACAATAATCTTCCCATGATGGGAATATATGCATGTAGTCCATAACAACATTGAAAGCATTGTCTTTTAAACTGGGAATAAATGGAATGGGGTTCCAATATGCAGGAATTGGCCGTCTCTGCAGTTGGGATAGGTCTTCGGCCGGTGGACTTGCTGTACTTTTTGCTGGAGTTGGATTTTTCCGTGGTACAGCTGGTGCTATGGCAAATGAAATCGGTAATACCTTTTGTTGGAGTGCAGGTCCTGTGTGGTGGGGCTAGTGGTGTGGACAGTGAAGTATGGGTACAGTCTGCTGGAGTCGGTCCTACGTTTTGTGTCACTGGTTGTACAGCCAATATAAGTGGGGTGCTGTCTGATTTTCCGGCACCACCATGTTTTTCAAGGACTTTGCTGGTGCTCCTTCAGGTTCGGCAATCACCCTCTTCCTTTTTGATGTCTGATGCACAAGAACAACATTTGAGTGAAAAAACATGGTATAATGACAGATGGAATATGTATTGATAATGGATGGGCATGGCATCTCGACATATATGATGAGTAAACTAAGCAGATGGCGGTGCAACAAAGTAGAAGAAATTCAAGACAACATATACAAGATACCCGCAATCAATAAAACATTGCCAAATTGGAACAAGCACCTTGATGGGTGAATAGGACAGGCCATCTACCTTTGACTCCTCGAGATTAGAATAGTCATTAGGATCATATTCTAAACAAGAGTCAACATGTGGGGAGCGTATGAGTTTCATTGCATCCAGAATGGCACTCAATGCCTTGGTGCCAATTTTGTAAGTCATTGCAGTGTTTAGCTTGAAGAGTGGACTACTACTAGTGCGACACAAAGCAGCTACACAGATCATAGTGTAGATATAACAGGAAAACCTTAAGCATCAGAGTAAAATCAGCAAAGTGGAACTTGCTAGAATATATGTGCTAGTATTGCCGGTACGGCTAGAAAGGCTTCGGATACCAGCTCTCTTCAAGTGAAGGTGAGGTACTGTTAATATCAGTGTAACTCTCAAAGGCGACACAGCTCCCCGCATTTCCTTGCTATTCTTATAGGATTCAAGTGGGCAGGCCACTACAAATCCTATTCCTATGTTTACAAGATCCTACGAATCAAAGAGGCTCAAAGTGTCCATCACAACCGACCATATAGACCTCTGCACTGTAAATGTCCCTGCTCATCTTCAATACAAGGAACGTACTGTACTACTATCATACTCCCTCCGTTCCAAAATATAAGTCTTGGTAGAGATTTCCACTATGGATCACATACAGATGTATCCAGATACATTTTAGAGTGTAGATTCACTCATTTTGCTACATATGTAGTCCATGGTGGAATCTATACAAAGACTTGTATTTAGGAACGGAGAGAGTACATATTAAAGAAGAACGGAAGAGGAACATGGTAAAGAAGAGCAAGCAGATTTTGGATAATAAAATGTTGGTTGCGCAATGCCCACACATGATGAACCAAAGCGCATTAAGAATGCAACTCCCAGCTGTCTCTCGACCATTTCAGGCGGTTGGATGAAGATCCTACGTCTCCTAACCCTTCTTCTTCCTCGTCTCTGATTCTTCCCATACAGAACACCACACGGGCCGCCGGCCGGACCACCGGCCCCCACCGCCTGTGTTCCTCCGCCACCCCAACCCCCCACCCGCGCCCCAACCCCCACCCGCGTCTAGTTTTCTTCGTTCGGCGAGGCCCCACAACCACTCGAGCCCCTTCGATTGCACCGGCGAACTTCGGCGAGCTCTGAAAAATCGACTGACCCAATTTTGAAATTTAATCTACTGCGATTTAACTAGTGTGGAATATAAAAGGGGAAAACCATAAGCATTGGGAGTATAGTGTTGAGCGTGCCATGGCAAATCTGAAGGCGCAAACCGGACAAATGCAACTTCGCAACCAAGACAAGAAATAAGAGTAAAGCAGTGGCGATCTATTTTCTTGCTGTGATAAATAAGTTGAGCAGATACGAAAGAGTACCGCCTCTGGTGCGGCGCCGTGTATGCATCTGCTGAGAATTTGATGGTGCTGCGGTAGCGATGGCTGTTGGCGGCGTGGAAGCAGATCTAGGAGGGTAGACAGTGGTGGCAGGGCGCTGTGGACGAGACGGTCATAGGAGTGGCGCCGGCAAGGTGGACGAGAGCGGGGATGAAGCGAGAGGACGAGATGCAAGGATCCCGGTCCGAAGGCATGGATGAGAGAGGTCGATCTCTTGTAATGGACGGTGGCGTCGGGGTATCAGCTCCGGCATGGTGGAGGAGGACGGCGGTGGATGGGGTGGCGGACGGAGGCGGACGGAGGAGGGTAGGGCAGAGAGGGTGTTTTGGTGCCCACAGAGTACGAATGGGGAAAAGGGAGGTAGAGAGGAAGGGGGGAACCATGTATTCAGGGCGCGCTTGTCTCAAATGCGAGGAAATTTACAAACTTAGCCCCCGTTTCAAATTTCTACTACATCACAACAACATTAGTCGGTTGGGGATAGGACGGTAATCTCGCATACACCGAATATTTGCCGACGAGAGTTTGTTTTTGGCGCCCACCGTGTATGAGTATGAATCGGGGAGGGAGTCGATTTCGGCCGAGGACACACTATCTTTTGGCGCCCACCGTGTATGATCCAGGTGAGAGGCGGTTACGTCATGTTTGGGAGAAATTACAAACCTACCCCTATCGAAACCTATAGAAATCCAGTAGATAGGCTTTGCGTGGCAGGGATAGGCAGTAGTGATTTCCATCTCGTAGATTTTGGTTTCGGGCGGTTACTGCAACTTTCCCCGCTTCGTTCAAATTTTGCAGAGTGCACGTTTACCGTGCCAACTCAATTCGAATCCCGTTTGTATTCTATTTTTTTCGGGCGGGATCCATTTTCAATTGGAATTACATTCTATATAAATCATTTTTTATATATACTTTCAAAAGCACAACAAAGAATTCTGCTCCTTTATATGTATAATATGATTTACAAATACAACGATCTCGAAATCTTAAGGCTGAATTTGAAAAATATAACCAAATATGTTCTACTAAAATGTATGGATTAGTAATATCTACATATTAAATAACATAGATGTGCGTGAACTCATATGAGTATGCATGTTTGATAGATCAATTTTGGTTCGAGTATGGATTACATGTATCATCATCTTGAATTCAAATATTTGAATCCCTTTTTTGTTCACTCCTTTCACGCCCATCTCTCTCGCATGCATGCTCCTTTAGGTAGCTATCACTCTCTTTTCTCCAGCTCACCCACATGCACACTTCAATGTTTCTCCTATCCTCGCAAACATGGTCTCTCGACGTCTCCCTTGAGAAGTGTCACACTCTCCCTATCATTATACATTACACGGTTTTCATTATCTCTCACGTCTCTACTGTTATCTGGTATCACTCGGTACCTAAGCTTTCTTTTTCACCGCCACACACACAGTCTCCACTCGTCTTTCACTTTGTCTTTCTCTCTATGGGATTCTCTCACACACCCTATATGTCTCTACATATGACTCATACCACTAAAATTACTCTCTCTCTCTCTCCTGTATACACAACATTTGTTGCGGTCTCCTTTTCGTCTCCATCCCAGACTGACATTATTCATTTGTTTACCGATCAGACAACCCCGACTACCGTCTCCTCTCTCTCTCTCACAGACACACACACAACTCCTGCTTCCACTCCCCTTCCCGACTACCGTCTCTCTGTCTCACACACAAAACTCTCGCTTTCGCACCCCGACTCGTATTTCTCTCACAAACATTTATCGACTAGCTAGCCTCTAGATAGGTTTATACACCCGCACACTCGTGCTTCCACCATCGCATATATGTCTCTCTCCCGCTCCTTGTATCTATGTAGCTTTTTCTTCCCTTCTTGAGACACGCCCTCTCGATCGTGCACACACACACTATCGCCTCATTTTAAGCTGATATCTATCACACACACACTCCTTGTGTCTTTGTCACACATGCACTCCGTCCTCCTCCACTCTCCCTCTCTCTCACACAAACATGGGCTTTTTGCAACAACTAGCAAGATGCCCATGCGTTGCATGGAACATCAAGATGCATTTGTATGAGTAGTTTATCTTGTGGGGGAAAAGGATGACCGAGGGAAGGCCTTATTTGCAAATGTGGAGAGGGGTGTGGGTATCTTTTTGCAAAATTGCCATAGTTTCCTTCCTATCCGTTAGATATAGATTGGACGGCCTATATTGCAGGATGGCAGGCACACGATCATCACCGACAATGCTTTTTATAATAGTAGGGATAAAAAATAGAGTTGGTGATGATGGTGGGCCTGCTATCTGACGGATAGGAAGGAAAATATGGCAATTTACCCACACTCTTCACCACATTTGCAGATAAGGCCTTCCCTCATTCATCCTTTTCTCCCACAAGATCTTGATGTTCCGTGCAACGCACGTGCATCTTGCTAGTAAGAGTAGAAATTAGACATATACCACTTCTCGAATCTTGAAACCAACAACATTCCTCCCTTATCTCATCAAAACCGCCAAAAGAATATATTTTGAGTGAAACATAACATATTTTTAGTGATATACGTATTTCAAAACTAGACATTTTTTCTATCAAATCAATGAATATGTATTAATCTACTTTGATCGTGTGGCAACGCATTGGCACATTGCTAGTAGTTATTATAATTTTTTGGACGCCAGACAAACGGTGGAGTACATATATGAAGAGAAGAGGCGCACACACGCAGTCGGCCTCTCGCTGTCTCGCACACATGAGTGTTACGTAAAGGCGACGTTAACAAATAAACCCTAAAACCCTAGGTGCACGATTGCTGCATTCGCGGGTACCGGGTACGTTGTGGAGCACCTTTGTAGGAATAGTCAGCTCGCGTGATAATTTGATGCATAGGAGTTGATGGTTGGGACCACAGGTGAACGACTTGGAGCGCGGTGGCTCGCCAGTTGTCACAGATCGAGTAGCCACGTTTAAAATATCATTTTTTAGCGGGGTTAAGAGTTCCGATTTTCAATGGCACGTTATAAGTAGTAAGTAGTTTTTAGAACGATTGGTATGGAGCGAAAATGGAATTCATAGTACTACGTACCTCCTTGGCGTATGGTTGTATGGGTTTATGTTGCGAGATGTTGAACCTGGTAGTTCTAGGGCAAATACTATAGTTTAGATTTAGATGCTGGTTTTCAGTAAAATTGGAAGGGGAAACCCTTCTTTGATTAAAAAAAACTACTACCTCCATTCTGGTTTACTAGTCCCCATCGTACTTTGGGTCAAAGTTTGTCCACGAATTTTACTTGTAAAATGTGAATGGAAAACGAGATTTTGTTATACCCAAACAAAAAAGGACTGGAGGGAGTGATTGGTCTCACACGAACGCGACCTCTCATAGCGCAGGCATTGAAACGGCGCGCCGGCCAAGAGGGCCGCAGTTGCTGTAGGCCCGGCTAAGCACGCCTCCTCGCCGCGTGCAACCAGCTTAGACTGCCCCGCCTGCCTTCATTGAATCCGCACGTGTGCCGGCAACACGTCCTTCCGTGAGCCGGCAGGCATTTTAGAACACAAAAAATGACTAAAATATAATTAATTTACGCATGGTCTTGACTTGTTGTGCTCGCACTGGTAGCAGGAACTAGTAGAGGTTTTTCTTTATTTATAACTCTCCTCACATTTGTTTTGGCTTTGAAGTGAATCATGGTTGTGGACATTATGTATGAATGTGCAGATATCTGTGAACATGAGTTTGATGTGGAAGTTGAACTTGGAATGTCGGGCTTGCGCGTGAACTATACCATGTCCAATGCTTCATCTGTTATTGTTTGGAAAGTAATTGTTGTTATTACATGACCCAAAAAAAAACATTTTGTGCCACATCAGTAGATGCACAGACATCACAACAGGCATGCTGACTGGATAAACATTTGAACCTAGCTATTATGAAGGAAATTTTGTATTGACAACATATTTAGATAGCAGGAGATGCCTAGCCTGCTCTGCCTCTGCTAGCTTATTTCTGGCTTCTTCCATCTCTTCTTTGGCTTGGGTGAAGAGAGCATCTGATTGCTCTTTTCGCTTCTTCAGGAACTCAGCAACATTCTCGAGGGCTGCTGCACGCTTTCTTTCAACCTTCATTAATGCCACGAGGACACGAACAGCTGATGACTCCACCTGGCTTGTGTGTAATCCAGCATCATCTGGGAATTTGCACCTTGTGTCTAATCCAGCATCATTAGGGAACTGGCACCTTGTGTGTAATCCAGCCTCATTTCGGAAACATGATCTCGAGGTTGACCATACTTCCCTCCTCGCAGGAACTGCATCCTGACATGAAGTTACTTCTTTTTTAGATCAATACTCAGAGCAACCTAGATCCATTTAGTAGAAGCCAGATAAACAGAACTCGGAGAAGTGAATTCAAAAGGAAAAGAAATATAAAAACAGACTACAAGGTCAGAACACCCACTTCCTACATCAAGCTAAAATGAAAGCATTATGACGATTAAGACTCTTCTTATTACACATCAAAGAACACCATGCTTAAGAGAAACAGAAACTACAACATATACACATCGAAGAACACGAGGCTAAACGAAAGTAATTGAAAGGGTGTTAATTACCAAAGCTCGTTTTACAGGTTCGGTGCAGCTCCTCTTTAACTTGCCACACTCCTTGAAGATGTCCCAAATATCCCGTGTTTGGTCTTCATTGCTCCTCTACATGTTCACACTCGTGGTTTTAAAATCTCAACATGGCAAGAAAAATATACTACTAGTAATACTCACGCATCTTGTGGGTAACATTAAAGCACTCGTCTGCCATGTTAGAGCTTCTCCAATAGAATCGCAACACGCGGCGCTTTAAAAAAGCGTTTACAGTGCTGAGATCGAGAAGTAGATACTAGAGAGTAGAGGATAGTTCTCAGCATAGATAGATAAAAAAAGATAATTCAACTACTCCTCGTTGTCCGACTCCTCCTTGGTGATGTCCTCCTCCGATGTCTGACTGTATGCGTGAAGATACCGATCATCGTCGGATTCCCAGGGCGACATTGCTCCCAGCCTCATGTTGAACTGAGCGTCCGCTTTTCGCCTATGCTTGTCCTCGCGATAGGCGGCTCGCTCCGCCATCCTCTTATCCCTCTCCGCCCTCCTTTGCGCGTAGAACTCACACTCATTGATGATGTCCTGCGGGAAGTGTTGGTGCCACAGCGCCATGGCTTCCTTGTCCATCTCGGCGATGACGAGACGGTGCTCCCGCCTCCGGTTGTCGTGACGATCCTCGTCGGTGCTAAGCCGCGGCAGAGGCGCGAGCTCCTGCGCCCGCTCCCGCGTAGGCACATTGGGGAAGTTCAGTGTTCCATGAGGCCATCGGAGGCGCCACACCGCCGCGTTGTACGCGCAGGCGGCCTCATTGGTGGTGTCGAAATTGCCGAGGCCGAGGCACATCCTGCGGAACCGGATCTCTGCGGAGAAGCCACCGGAGGGTGCTACGTCTTGAGCTTGCATTGGTTTTCCTCGAAGAGGAGAGGGTGATGCAGCAATAGTAGCATAAGTATTTCCCTCAGTTTTTGAGAACCAAGGTATCAATCCAGTAGGAGGCTCCTCAAAAGTCCCACGCACCTACACAAACAAACAAAGAACTCGCAACCAACACAATAAAGGGGTTGTCAATCCCTTCACGGCCACTTGCGAAAGTGAGATCTATTAAAGATAGTATGATAAGATAAATATATTTTTGGTATTTTATAATATAGATGCAAAAAGTAAAGATGCAAATAAAGGTAGATTGGAAGCAAATATGATAAGAGATAGACCTGGGGGCCATAGGTTTCACTAGTGGCTTATCTCAAGATAGCATAAGTTATACGGTGGGTGAACAAATTACTGTCGAGAAATTGATAGAAAAGCGAATAATTATGAGATTATCTAGGCATGATCATGTATATAGGCATCACGTCCGCAACAAGTAGACCGACTCCTGCCTACATCTACTACTATTACTCCACACATCGACCGACTCCTGCCTGCATCTAGAGTATTAAGTTCATAAGAACAGAGTAACGCATTAAGCAAGATGACATGAGGTAGAGGGATAAACTCAAGCAATATGATATAAACCCCATCTTGTTATCCTCGATGGCAACAATACAATACGTGCCTTGCAACCCTTTCTGTCACTGGGTAAGGACACCGCAAGATTGAACCCAAAGCTAAGCACTTCTCCCATGGCAAGAAAGATCAATCTAGTAGGCCAAATCAAACTGATAATTCGAAGAGACTTGCAAAGTTAACTCAATCATACATAAAAGAATTCAGAGAAGATTCAAATATTATTCATAGATAAACTTGATCATAAACCTACAATTCATCGGATCTCGACAAACACAACGCAAAAAGAGTTTACATCGAATAGATCTCCACAAGAGAGGGGGAGAATATTGTATTGTGATCCAGAAAGAGAGAAGAAGCCATCTAGCTAATAACTATGGACCTATAGGTCTGTGGTAAACTACTCACAACTCATCAGAGGGGCAAGGATGTTAATGTAGAAGCCCTCCGTGGTCGATTCCCCCTCCGGCAGAACGCCGGCAAAGGCTCCAAGATGCGATCTCGTGGATACAGAAGGTTACGGTGGTGGAAATTGTGTTTCGTCCTGCTCCTAGATGTTTTCGGGGTATGTAGGTATATATAGGAGGAAGAAGTACGTCGATGGCCGCCCGAGGGGCCCACGAGACAGGGGGCGCGCCCTATAGGGGGGGGGCGCCCTCCTATCTCGTGGGAGCGTTTGCTACTTCTTGACTTGCACTCCAAGTCCTCTGGATCACGTTCGTTCCAAAAATCACACTCCCGAAGGTTTCATTCCGTTTGGACTCCGTTTGATATTCCTTTTCTTTGAAATATAGAAATAGGCAAAAAAACAACAATATGGGCTGGGCCTCCGGTTAGTAGGTTAGTCCCAAAAATGATATAAATGTGTAAAATAAAGCCCATAAACATCCAAAAGGGGTAATATAATAGCATGGAACAATCAAAAATTATAGATACCTTGGAGATGTATTAAGCATCCCCAAGCTTAATTCCTGCTCATCCTCGAGTAGGTAAATGATAAAAAGAGAATTTTTGATGTGGAATGCTACCTAGCATAATTTATAATGTAATTTTCTTTATTGTGGCATGAATGTTCAGATCCAAATGATACAAAATAAAATTTCATATTGATAAAAGAAATAGTAACACTTCAAGCATACTAATCAAAGTAATCATGTCTTCTCAAAATAACATGGCCAAAGAAAGTTATCCCTACAAAATCATATAGTCTGGCTGTTGCTCTATCTTCATCACACAAAGTATTTAATCATGCACAACCCCAATGACAAGCCAAGCAATTGTTTCATACTTTAATAATCTCAAACTCTTTCAACTTTCATGCAATACATGAGCGTGAGCAATGGACATAGCACTATATGTGGAATAGAATGGTGGTTGTGGAGAAGACAAAAAAGGAGAAGATAGTCTCACATCAACTAGGTGTATCAACGGGCTATGGAGATGCCCATTAATAGATATCAATGTGAGTGAGTAGGGATTGCCATGCAACGGATGCACTAGAGCTATAAATATATGAAAGCTCAACAAAAGAAACTAAGTGGGTGTGCATCCAACTCGCTTGCTCACGAAGACCTAGGGCATTTTTGAGGAAGCCCATCATTGGAATATACAAGCCAAGTTCTATAATGAAAAATTCCCACTAGTATATGAAAGTGACAACATATGAGACTCTCTATCATGAAGATTATGGTGCTACTTTGAAGCACAAGTGTGGAAAAAGAGATAGTAGCATTGTCCCTTCTCTCTTTTTCTCTCATTTTTTCCTTTTCTTTTTTTCTTTGGCCTTCCTTTTTTTTCTTTTTGGCCTTTCTATAT
>NC_057804.1:306753975-306792688 GCF_018294505.1 Triticum aestivum | reverse complement strand
TATATATATTCTTCCCCCCTTTTTTTTCTTTTTGTAAAGTCCGAAGTCTCATCCTGACTTGTGGGGGAATCATAGTCTTCATCATCCTTTCCTCACTAGGACAATGCTCTAATAATGAAGATCATCACACTTTTATGGATTTACAACTCAAGAATTACAACTCAAAGCTAGAACAAGGTATGACTCTATATGAATGCCTCCAGCAGTGTACCAGGATATGCAATGAATCAAGAGTGATATGTGTGAAAATTATGAAGGTGGCCTTGCCACAAATACAATGTCAACTACATGATCATGCAAAGAGAAATATGACAAAAGTAATGCATGTCATATGAACGGAACGGTGGAAAGTTGCATGGCAATATATCTTGGAATGGCTATGGAAATGCCATAATAGGTAGGTATGGTGGCTGTTTTGAGGAAGATATATGGTGGGTGTATGGTACCGGCGAAAGTTGCACGGTACAAGAGAGGCTAGCAATGGTGGAAGGGTGAAAGGGTGCGTATAACCATGGACTCAAAATTAGTCAAAAGAACTCATGCACTTATTGCAAAAATTTAGAAGTCATCAAAAACCAAATCACTACGCGCATGCTCCTAGGGGGATAGATTGGTAGGAAAAGACCATCGCTCGTCCCCGACCGCCACTCATAAGGAAGACACTCAATAAATAAAATTGTGCTCCAACTTCATCACAAAGCGGTTCACCATACGTGCATGCTACGGGAATCACAAACTTCAACACAAGCATTCTTTAAATTCACAATCACCCAACTAGCATAACTTTAATACCACTACCTCCATATCTCAAAACAATTATCAAGCATCAAATAGATCATAGCATCCAGTTCACTTTCTATGATAGTTTTATTATACCCAACTTGGATGCTCATCATTCTAGGACCAACTTTATGACCAAATCAAATATCATGCTATTCTAAAAGACTCTCAAAATAATATAAGTGAAGCATGAGAGACTAGAAATTTCTTCAAAATTAAGACACCACCGTGCTCTAAAAGATATAAGTGAAGCACTAGAGCAAAAACTATCAAGCTCAAAAGATATAAGTGAAGCACATAGAGTATTCTAGCAAATCCTAATCAAATAGGCTTCTCCCAAAAGGTTTTTACAGCAAGGATGATTGTGCTAAACTAAAAAGCAAATACTAATATAATACATGACGCTCCAAGCAAAACACATATCATGTCACTACTAGGGAAAACCTTATACACAGAATGTTACCAGTAGCGCTGTACAAAATCATACGCTACTGCTACTTAGTAGCAGCGCGCGTAAATAAACCGTGCTACTGCTATGACTTTAGCAGTAGCGCGTACTAGCAAAAAGCGCTGCTGCTTTGTTTGACCTGGGCGCACATGGCTAGCCCAACCTAGCAGTAGCGCGTATACTGGCCCAGCGCTACTGCTACTCTCCTTAGCTGTAGCACGCTTACGTGTAAGGCGCTACTGCTATCAGAAATAAAATAAAGTGAAAACAAGTAGAAAAGTAAATGAAAATTAAAGAAATAGAAAAAGGAGAAAGGAGAAAAAATAAAATGTAAAGAAAAATAAAAGAAAAAAAGGGAAAAAAGGAGAAAGGAATAGCAGTAGCGGGTTTCAGGAAACGCGCTGTAGCGAAGTTAGCTATAGCGTGTTTTCAGAAACGCGCTACCGTTACGTTTCACTTAAACAGCGGCCCCCCCCCCGCACCCCGACCACCACAGGTTTCTTCCCCAAATCCCTCGCCCTCGTCGCCATCTCCCAAATTCGCCGTCGCCCCACTTCTTCGCCGTCTCCTGCCGGCGTGGACGCACGCAACCTCACCATCTCCTCCCAAGGCCGCTGTCATCCTCACCGCCGCCGCCCGAGGCCGCCCTCAGCCTCACCGCCGCCGCCCGAGGCCGCCCTCGACGTCACCGTCGGCGCCCTCCACCTCACCGCCGCCCGAGCCCGCCCAGGACCGCCGTTGCCCGTGCCCGAGCCCGCCCTCTCCGCCCCTGCCTCCGTCATCGAGCACCTCCCTACCACCGTCTCTCCCCTCTCTGTAAGTCCCGCACCCACCCCCCACTCCTCTCTCTCTGCATTTTAGAGAAACAATTAGTAGAGCAACAGTTTGTTTATAGCAAAAAATTTAGTTTAGAGCAAAGGATGTTAAGTAGTAGATGTTAGAGCAAAAAATTTGGTTTAAAACAAAAGTTAGTTAGGGCAGTAGGGTTTAATTAGGGTAGATGCTGCTTGTATAGTATATAGTGATACTAGTAGATGTTAATTAGGTTAGGGCAATAGTGCTACTAGTAGATGTTAATTAGATGTTTTTCAGTTAGGGCACTAGAGTTTTGCTAGGTTAATTAGGTTAGTAGTGTTGCTAGTAGTAGTGGTACAGTAGGTTAATTAGGTGATGTTAAATGAATAACCTAAATGAATGAAATTAGTAGTTAACTGATTTTTTTCCTTTCATCATTATAGAGCACTAAAGTTAACTAAATTTTATTCTATTAGTAGTTAAATGATTTTTCTTCTACACATTGTTTTTGAATTAGCTTGTGAAATTTGGACATGTGGTTGCTCGTGTATATTTGGAGATGTGTTGCAGTGTCGAAGAGGGATATTTAAACACTGTTTCCAGGGAATGATGCTGAGTGGCCTATGTTTTGCCGGAATGTTGATTCATTTCTGTTCCGGCAAATTTCAGGTTCTCGATTTGTCCACTTTTTAGCAAAGGTCATGCCGAAATTTTCCGTGAATTTCGGCATGACTTGTGCTACAAACTAGGACATATCGAGTGTCCGGAATTTGCCGCACCAGGAAGGAGTCAACATTCCTGCAAAACAATAGGCCTTTTTATGTCATTATTCATTTTATTAGGTCTAGAATTAATTGACTAGATTTAATCATAGGAAACATGGCTAGCAACGATGAAGGACAGGGTTCTGGTGATTGCGACAACGTCTACCGGGCGGCAGACAAATTTTCTAGCCTTACCGACGATCAACCGATGTTGTTGTTGGGCCACCGGTGGCATCAGGGACTGAGACTGACAGGCAGACCGGTGCTGAGACTGAGACCGGCGCTGAGGTTCAGACCGGCATCGAGACCGGCGCTGAGACCGGTGCTGCCTCGAGGAGCGGAGCCGGTGTAGAACCGAAAGCAAAGAGGCAACGGGTTCCTAACAAACTCATGACTACTAGACTGGTGGTCACGGAGGTGGACGACGGCAATTTTGAGCCAAAGGCGCCCGAGGAAGCGCGCGCATGCTATGGCAATCAAATAGGCTGCATCTACGGACAACCGCCACCATCAACGATGAGAAACTTCAGAAGATAGAAAATATGAGGAGCTCCCTCCTAAAGAAGTTTCACCAGATATTGTTCCCGGGCCAGAATGAGAAGGATTATGAAGATCCAGACGAGGACCCGGCAATGAAGAAGATAAACAAACACGCCATGACCATGTTTAGTGACGCGTTTGCCGCCTGGAAAAATCGAGTGAAAGCAAAGATCATCGACAAGGAACCCTACTCCGAGATTGTAAAGGATAATCCGACAATCACGGAAGAGCAGTTTCAAATATTCAAGGAGGCTTGCGAGGCCGAAGCTGCCAAAAAAAAAGTCGAAGTACATGAAGGGGCTTCAAAAGAGGAACATTGGGAGCCACCACCTCGGAAGCTGTGGTTATGGCGAAAAGAGGTCCAAATGGGCCAAGGAGGACGCGGAAGCCGCTAGTCTGGGCATCCAAGACCCCTTGGTGGATTTCACCGTCCCGCAGGAGCGTGACATCCTGAGGGCCCGGCACCGTTGGGACCTAGTGAAGAAGGTTTACGAGACAACACCGGTCATTACGGAGTTCATGAGACTGCTGGTAATTTATTTTATGATCAATGCGACTGCACACGTTAGTCATATTTGTAAACGATCCTTGTGCCTTTTGCAGAGAGAGCAGCACCGGATTGCGGCCGAAAGCGACTCGCCGTCTGAGGCATTGGCGAGGCCCAAGTGGGACACTCCATTCAATCGGGCGTTGAACATATTGAAACGACAACGGGTGGATACTCGACCGTTGTATGGATGCGCGCACGGTGTTGGAGACGGCGCCACGTGGAAGAAGTACTACCGTGAGACCACAGAGGAGAGAAAGGAAAGACGGAGGTTAACTGAAGAAAACATCGACAAGAAGGTTGAGATTGCGGTTGAGAAGAAATCATCTCAGACAGTCGCAACAGCGGTAGCTGCCGCAAAACAGGTGGCTGCAGATATGTCTACTTCCTTGGTGATGGGCGTTTTCACTTGGACAAGGCAAAATCCAGAAAAAAATGCAGAGGACTTTCCCCTTGCTGACTTCTTGGGAGCACCGGCTCCCGAACCTGCTCCCGCACCGGCTCCCGCACCTGCTCCCGCACCGGCGCCCGCACCTGCTCCCGCACCAGCTCCCGCACCTGCTCCGACACCGACTCCTGCACTGGACATGCTCGGTGGTGCCTCGTCTTTGGCTGAGCTCGACGCCCTCACGGTATTTGTCACACCAGCCCCCTTCAATATAAATGTATAATCTCCCATTTTCGTTGCCTTTCGGATGTCTCACGTCACAGGCTTTTCTTTGCAGGCGGACGAAACCCCGTGCACCATATTGTACACCATCGGCGAACAGAAGGTGGACGTGGGGAAGGCGACGATAATGGGGCCGAAGGAACCATTGTTCCACAGCCGACTGATCCCCCCGAATGTCTTCAAGGTTTCCGTGGCCAGTGTCAAACTGGGCCACGAGAATTTTCCTCCTCTAATACTAGTGGGGGATGATGACGAGACCCCGCGGCGGCTTGGCGATTGTTGCAATGGGTGGGTCCTGTTGTGGCCAAAGAGTCTGCTTCATCTGGAGGCAGCCGGGAGCACACCCACAAGCACGCAGCCTCAGCAAGGTATGAACATCAACACCCCACCTACCCAATTAGCGTCGGGTGTCGGGTTGGGTGATAGAGGACGGGGTAAGGAGGAGGCTCCATTAGTCGCTGATGACGTCGCCATGGATGAGGATGAGGATGACGATGGCGCTGAACAGTATGTCTATACTGGCGCCTCCTCAGGGTTTGAGCGTCATGAGTCGGTGCCTGAATTACCGTCTCAACGTATTATGGACGACCTTCCGATAGTAAAGAAGTCTAGGAAGAGAGCGAGGAAAGGCAAAAAAGATGATTCTATGATCCAACCACCTCAGGAGCCTCGGCTTCAGGACCGTATAGATATCCCCGATGTGGATAAATGGCATATCCCCGGTCAACCAATCCTACCTGCAACAGCGCTATGGGCCAGATTCGGCGATCTAAGGAGACTTCATGACGATGTGCTGCGGGTAGAGAAAGGCCTCATCGCCTCGAAAGATCCAGGATACCCACTCTATGTGGTTAACGTTCTGACGCAAATGTCGTACATCTACAGCTTCCCCGCGGATAAGTTCTTCCTCCGATTCGATTACATATTCGACATGTTTCACGTGAAGAAGCTGGATTTTAGGTTTGTGCGCCTTTATGCCTTGCACATGAACTACATCATTGGGGTTGAGCAGATACGTCATATCTGTGTTGCTGACCCATACTACATGCGAGGGCTTTTTGGGAGTCTGCGCAGAGCAGCGTGAATACACGAGGGATTGCATCGTCAGTTTCATGCTCGCCAATAAGGACAAGGAGGCAATTCTCGTGCCTTATCATCCCGTGTAAGTCATCCGCGCTGCTATCCTTCCTTCGATTTCAATAATTCATTTGCACGGTGGAGGCTAATTAATTTGAGGTGTACTTATTTTGCGCAGCGGTGGGCACGCTCTTTACTTGGACTCGTCGAAGAACATTCAAAAAAGGATTACACCCACATCAAAGATGTTCTCGACAGTGCTATGTTTTACTACCAAGCAAGGGGTGGAGAGGTTAGGGACAAGAAGAGAAGGGGCGCCAGGGTCGCCTTCAGCCATAAGACCGACTTCTGCTGCATCCAGCAACCGAACGATTCTCTTAATGATGGATTCTATGTCCTACACCACATGCTGGAGTACAGACGGGATCACCCGAACCCTCACATGTCACCTAGATCTGGCGATGCCCATATTCTGCAATGGGCAAAGGACATAGGAGATATCGAGGATCATCGACTTTGAGCTGAGTTCTATAACATCCAGCGCGAACTTGCCCAAATCATCATGAAGGAGGTCGTCGGGAAAACAGGGATGTTCTACGAAGAAGGACAAATGTCGCGGGAAGATGTCCGAACATGGGTAGCCGCTCAGCGTCTCGACCTGAAGCCTTTCACTAGGCTCGGGGACTATCTCCCTGACATTGATGGATGGCACGACATGTTGGAGTGATTGTCGATATATGACAATGTGTCCGTTTAGTCCATACTTTCTGTATGACAAAACTTTGAGTTATGCATGGTGAAACTTTATTTGTGATGTAATTAAACCGTCCTCCTCCTCGACTAGCGAAAATCACTCTAGTTAGGGCATTTTGGGTACGATGAACTTTGTTATTTATGCTTACGATATGTTGTTTCTATTTTTGCCAAGTCTATCTCTTTCTGGTGCTCAACTATATATGTTGCATATCATCGACTCATGTGACGATGCAGGTGCATAGATCATAGATGGCGAAGAAGTGCTACGCCAGGAGTATATATACGACAAGTGGCCGGAGTGTCAGGCCCAGGTGTACCGGTTTCCGGTTTCCGAGTGACAGACAGTAGTTAGTTTAGGTTCACGCTAATGCGGGAGATGGATACAAACTCATGTACTCAAAGTGATAGCTCTTCTCGCGTATATCATTGTTTAGATAGATGACGATCTATTTGCAAGTAATTGGGACTTGTATCGCTATTTTCGAGATTGATGACGAGAGACCACTTTGTGTTGAATGATGATTATGATGATGACATGATTTGATGAGACTAGTTGTATGTATATGCTATGATTACATTTGTATGTGTATGATATGCTAAAGATTATTGTATAAAGCCTATTCAAATACAAAACAAATATGCAGGAAAAATAATAATAAAACTAGTAGTAGCGAGGGGTGGAAATTTAGCAGTAACGCCGCCTTACCAGTAGCGCTTTCCTGTAAACAGCGCTGCAGATAATATCAGTAGCGCCCTTTCCTGAAGCGCGCTACAACTATTCATGTATAGCAGTAGTGTGGGACAACAGGCGCTACTGCTATACGTTAGTTGTAGCACCTTATTAGTAGCGCCGGCACCTGCGCTACTGAGAGGCCCAAAACCCGCGCTGCTGCTAGGCTTTTCCCTAGTAGTGTGTGGCGAATAAAAAATATAGCTCCAAGTAAAGTTACCAATGAACAAAGACGAAAGAGGGGATGCCTTCTCGGGGCATCCCCAAGCTTTGGATTTTGGCTATTATTGAATATCTTGGGGTGCCTTGGGCATCCCCAACTTAGGCTCTTTCCACCCTTTATTCCATAGTCCATAAAAGCTTTACCCAAAGCTTGAAAACTTCACAACACAAAACTCAACATGAAATCTTATAAGCTCCGTTAGTGAAAGAAAACAAAACCACCACATAAGATACTGTAATGAACTCATTCTTTATTTATTTTGGTGCTAAACCTACTGTATTCCAACTTCTCTATGGTTTATAAACTATTTTACTAGCCATAGATGCATCAAAATAAGCAAACAACACACGAAAAAACAGAATCTGTCAAAAACAGAACAGTCTGTAGCAATCTGTAACTAACGCAAACTTATGGAACTCTAAAAATCCTACCAAAATAGGAAGTCCTGGACAATTTGTTTATTGACCAGAATCAAAAAGAATCAACGCAAAAACACGTTTCTGTGATTTAACAAAATTATATTCGTGCGTGCAAAGTTTCTATTTTTCAGCAGAATCGAATCAACTATCATCATAGGTTATCCTATAGGTTCTACTTGGCACAAACACTAATTAAAAGATAAAAAACACATCTAAACAGAAGGTAGATACAAGATTTATTACTAAACAGGAGCAAAAACAAAAAAACATAAATAAAATTGGGTTGCCAACCAACTAGCGCTATCGTTTAATGCCCCTAGCTAGGCATGAAAGCAAAGATAGATCTAACGAGTGCCCTCTTTGGCACTAAATTCCTCAATAGAGCACTTGTAATCTTTGGGGGTTTCCCCCTTTTTATCAATGATTAAACCTTTAGGCAAAAATTCAAGAAAATCGTTAGTAGCAAAAGGTTCCTTAACGATAGAGAGACAATTGGGATGAACACTTATGGATTTGAGATCCGCGTCTCCTTTACTAGAAGATTCCCCCTTATTTTTAGGAACATAAATAAACGTGGCAATTTTGGTAGGGGGTTTTGGAGTATTTTTCATGGAAGAAAATGCGGAACCTAAGTTGGTAATGATATCCTCTAGTTTACCAATTCTTTCAGAATCTAGATCTATTTTTCATTGACTATAGGTTCTTTTTCTTTAAGATTTTTCAAAGTAACTCCAATCCTAGATCCAAATAGGGTAATGTGATTATGAGTCTTTTTATCCAAATTTTCAATCAACTCAACAGTGGCAATTTTATTTTCAATAATCTCAAGCCGTTGCATAACGTGTTCTAAAGTTAAAACAGTTCCATTAATCAAAAGAGGTGGTGGGCCAAACAAATCTAACATAGCGTTATAAGCACCAAACGTATGGCTACTCATGAAATCACCACCGGTAGCAATATCAAGAACACATCTATTCCAAGAAGTAATGTCAACATAAATATTGCGGAGAAGAATGGAAGTAGCAAGCTTCCTAGTAGCTTTATATTGGGCATTGCAAATTCTATGCCAAGCATCTTTTAAATTTTCTCTCTCCCTTTGCCTAAAATTGAGAATTTCTTGTTCGGGAGTGAGAATAAGGATAGGAGGACTAGCCATGGCAAATGGGAAAGAGAGGAGGAGATTGGGAAAGAGAGGGCGAATAAAACGGCAAGGGTGAAGTGAGGGAGAGGAAAACGAGAGGCAAATGGCAAATAAAGTAAATGCGAGGGAGATGGGTTTGTGATGGGTACTTGGTATGTCTTGACTTGAGCAAAGACCTCCCTGGCAATGGCGCCAGAAATCCTTCTTGCTACGCCTTGAGCTTGCGTTGGTTTTCCTCGAAGAGGAGAGGGTGATGCAGCAATAGTAGCGTAAGTATTTCCCTCAGTTTTTGAAAACCAAGGTATCAATCCAGTAGGAGGCTCCTCAAAAGTCCCACGCACCTACACAAACAAACAAAGAACCCGCAACCAACACAATAAAGGGGTTGTCAATTGTTGGGGAACGTAGCAGAAATTCAAAAATTTCCTACGTGTCACCAAGATCTATCTATGGAGAAACCAACAACAAGGGAAAGGAGAGTGCATCTACATACCCTTGTAGATCGCTAAGCGGAAGCGCTCAAGAGAACGGGGTTGAAGGAGTCGTACTCGTCGTGATCCAAATCACCGGAGATCCTAGTGCCGAACGGACGGCGCCTCCGCGTTCAACACACGTACAGCCCGGTAACGTCTCCCACGCCTTGATCCAGCAAGGAGAGAGGGAGAGGTTGAGGAAGACTCCTCCAGCAGCAGCACAACGGTGTGGTGGTGGTGGAGGAGCGTGGCAATCCTCCAGGGCTTCGCCAAGCACCTGCGGGAGAGGAGGAGTACTTGGGAGAGGGGGAGGGCTGCGCCAGAACTTGGGTGCGGCTGCCCTCCCACCCCCCACATATATATAGGGGCAAGGGAGAGGGGGGCCGGCCCCCTGAGATCCAATCTGAGGAGGGGGCGGCAGCTAGGGGGGTTGCCTTGCCCCCCAAGGCAAGGGGGCGCCCCCCTTTAGGGTTTCCCCCAAGCCCTAGGCGCCTTGGGCCTTGGTGGGGGGGGGCGCACCAGCCCACCTAGGGCTGGTCCCCTCCCACACTTGGCCCATGCAGCCCCCTGGGGCCGGTGGCCCCACTTGGTGGACCCCCGGGACCCTCCCGGTGGTTCCGGTACGTTACCGATAAAACCCGAAACTTCTCTGGTCACCAAAACAGGACTTCCCATATATAAATCTTTACCTCCGAACCATTCCGGAACTCCTCGTGACGTCCGGGATCTCATCCGGGACTCCGAACAACATTCGGTAACCACATACAAACTTCCTTTATAACCCTAGCGTCATCGAACCTTATGTGTGTAGACCCTACGGGTTCAGGAACCATGCAGACATGACCGAGACGTTCTCCGGTCAATAACCAACAGCGGGATCTGGATACCCATGTTGGCTCCCACATGTTCCACGATGATCTCATCGGATGAACCACGATGTCAAGGACTCAATTAATCCCGTATACAATTCCCTTTGTCTAGTGGTATTGTACTTGCCCGAGATTCGATCGTCGGTATGCCGATACCTTGTTTAATCTCGTTACCGGCAAGTCTCTTTACTCGTTCCCTAACACATCATCCCGTGATCAACCCCTTGGTCACATTGTGCACATTATGATGATGTCCTACTGAGTGGGCCCAGAGATACCTCTCCGTCAACCGGAGTGACAAATCCCAGTCTCGATTCGTGGCAACCCAACAGACACTTTCAGAGATACCTGTAGTGCACCTTTATAGCCACCCAGTTACGTTGTGACGTTTGGTACACCCAAAGCATTCCTACGGTATCCGGGAGTTGCACAATCTCATGGTCTAAGGAAATGATACTTGACATTAGAAAAGCTTTAGCATACGAACTACGATCTTTGTGCTAGGCTTAGGATTGGGTCTTGTCCATCACATCATTCTCCTAATGATGTGATCCCGTTATCAACGACATCCAATGTCCATGGTCAGGAAACCGTAACCATCTATTGATCAACGAGCTAGTCAACTAGAGGCTTACTAGGGACATGGTGTTGTCTATGTATCCACACATGTATCTGAGTTTCCTTTCAATAAAATTATAGCATGGATAATAAACGATTATCATGAACAAGGAAATATAATAATAACCAATTTATTATTGCCTCTAGGGCATATTTCCAACATCAATACCTTCATGGCCACTTGCGAAAGTGAGATCTAATAAAGATAGTGTGATAAGATAAATATATTTTTGGTATTTTATAATATAGATGCAAAAAGTAAATATGCAAATAAAGGTAGATTGGAAGCATATATGATAAGAGATAGACCCGTGGGCCATAGGTTTCACTAGTGGCTTCTCTCAAGATAGCATAAGTATTACGGTGGGTGAACAAATTACTGTCGAGCAATTGATAGAAAAGTGAATAATTATGAGATTATCTAGGAATGATCATGTATATGGGCATCACGTCCGCAACAAGTAGACCGACTCCTGCCTGCATCTACTACTATTACTCCACACATCGACCGACTCCTGCCTGCATGTAGACTATTGAGTTCATAAGAACAGAGTAATGCGTTAAGCATGATGACATGATGTAGAGGGGTAAACTCAAGCAATATGATATAAACCCCATCTTGTTATCCTCGATGGCAACAATACAATACGTTCCTTGCAATCCTTTCTGTCACTGGGTAAGGACACCACAAGATTGAACCCAAAGCTAAGAACTTCTCCCATGGCAAGAAAGATCAATCTAGTAGGCCAAACCAAACTTATAATTCTAAGAGACTTGCAAAGATAACTCAATCATACATAAAAGAATTCAGAGAAGATTCAAATATTATTCATAGATAAACTCGATCATAAACCCACAATTCATCGGATCTCGACAAACACACACAAATAGAGTTTACATCGAATAGATCTCCACAAGAGAGGGGGAGAACATTGTATTGAGATCCAAAAAGAGAGAATAAGCCATCTAGCTAATAACACAACTCATTGGAGGGGCAAGGATGTTGATGTAGAAGCCCTCCATGGTCGATTCTCCCTCCGGCAGAACGCCGACGAAGGCTCCAAGATGGGATCTCGCGGATACAGAAGGTTACGGTGGTGGAAATTGTGTTTCGTCCTGCTCCTGGATGTTTTCGGGGTACATAGGTATATATAAGAGGAAGAAGTACGTCGGTGGCTGCCCGAGGGGCCCACAAGACAGGGGGGCGCACCCTCCTATCTCGTGGGAGCCTCGGCTGCTTCTTGACTTGCACTCCAAGTCCTCTGGATCACGTTCGTTCCAAAAATCACGCTCCCGAAGGTTTCATTCCGTTTGGACTCCGTTTGATATTCCTTTTCTTCGAAATACTGAAATAGGCAAAAAAAACAGCAATATGGGCTGGGCCTCCGGTTAGTAGATTAGTTCCAAAAATGATATAAATGTGTAAAATAAAGCCCATAAACATCCAAAAGGGGTAATATAATAGCATGGAACAATAAAAAATTATAGATACGTTGGAGACGTATCAGAGGGGCGCGCGCGAACACCGCTGTATCCCCATGTTTCCTAGCGACGCGGCGGCATGGTGGCGCGGCGGTGGCGAGCCGAAAAAGAGCGGGTAGAGAGCGGTGGCGAGGCACAGAGCGGTGGCAAGGTACAGAGCGGTGGGAGGGCATTGGATTTTATAAAGCGCGCCGGACGCCGCGCGCCAAAACTAGCACACGCCCGGCCGCTTTTTCCTGCGCGCGCGGCGATCCTTTCCCGACGTCTCTGCTATCTCTACTCTCTTCTCTACTGTTATATTTATCTAATATCTAATATTTAATATTTATCTCTACTTCCTTTACTGTCTACTTTTTTTCTCTATACTTTTTTTCTTGTAATATAGGTCGTCTGATTTATATCTGACAGATAGGAAGGAAACAAATGGGAATTTTGCAAAAAGATACCCATACCCCTCTCCAGATTTGCAAATAAGTCCTTCCCTCGTTCATCCTTTTCTCCCGCAAGATAAACTACTCATACAAATGCATCTTGATGCGTGCAACGCATGGGCATCTTGCTAGTTCTAAAAACATTTCCATCATTTGCCACACTACTGGTTGCAGATGAAAAACCTTCCCAAGCACAGCGCGATACATGAGCGATGCACAATTACAAGCTGATATTCTGTTGGACAATGGAGGCTATAACCAATTACTTTTATGGGAACAATAGCACCCAGGAAAGTTGAAGGGTAGGTATGAAAAAAATTGGAACTGCACATGTACTGCTAAGTGATTCAATACACACATTACCAATCAAGGAGGAGAACGATGGTCGTGGAGGCCTCTGTGAGTCATGGTCGACAACGGGAGTCAATTCATTGTCCACGACGGTGGTACTTCTGCGCTTGGCGTCGGCTTCCGGGAAGCAGATCCGAGATCGTGGAAGACGATGCCTGGGAAGAGGCTCCATGTACAAACGACGACGGTGGACCGACTCCAGTGCGGCGTACGAGGTCGTCGATGAGGAAGATGCGCTGCGGTGGACGAGTGCGCCGATGTAAAGGGGAGGAGCATGAAGGCTGCAATGCCGTGGAGAAGTCTATTTTGCGGTGGGGATAGAAAATGGGGAGTATTCAGGTGTACTACTCTCGGTGCCGGGGTGGGGTTGGCTGGGTAGGGTGAACCTGAAGTTACGAAAATAGCCCCCTACCAAGCGTCATCCGTAGGCCTGTTCCAAAGGCTATGATTGTAACTTCCCACTGCTCGAATTAGGGTCGTGGGAGATCTTCCCGCCGACCTCAAAATTTTGTGACACTAGACTCCCCGTGTGGCATGTTGAGTGATTTGGCGAAGCAACTAGCGAGTAGTAGTAGTAAATGCTGCATGTTAGGTTTGACCGAAGTCAAACTTCCTAAAGTTTGACCAAGTTTATATAAAAATATAAACATTTATCATAACAAATATGTATGATGTGAAAGTACATTCAATAATGAATCTAATGGTATTTATTTGTTATTGTATATGTTAATACTTTTTTTATAATCTTTCTAAGAGTTTACAAAACTTGACTTTGACCAATGCTAATAGGCGGACTTAAATAAAAACGGAGGGAGTACACATTTGTTTGCTTAGTTTGTAGTGAACTAATCATTTGTTGAAATTGTGAAATAAATATATTAGGCTATTGACTTCGAATGTAATGGTCTATACAATTCAATAGTTACAATCATTGTCGAATCCCAAGATGTATACAAGGTCTATAGTACTTCACAACATGCTCAAACTCACATAATCCCAGTCAAATGAGAATCTAAATGCATTTCATAGTTATTACTTTGCAGGATGCAACAAAAACAACCATAACTCTACATCAGCCATTATAGAAGCAACATTTTGACATATCCCAATGTGTGAATGAAACGTGCAGAGAGAGCTTTTGAAGATGGAGTAGATAGGGCGGGAAAGATTGTATGTATGTGGATGAGAGAGTAGGAGACAAACCTAACGAGACAGAGAGAGAGATAGAGATAGAAAGAGAGATGAAGAAGTTAGGTCTGTGAGAAAGATGGAGACATGTAATATACGTGAGATGCGTGTGCATCCGGATTCTGTATACATGGAAGGAGAAGAGACAAGATGTTTGATGAGAGGGCTGGAAAAACATGGACGTGAGGGGAAGGATCTCGTGGGTTGAGGGATTGACTATTTTGTGCGGGGGAAAGAGGGATTGGTAATTTTGTGCAAGAGAGAGAAAGAGAGAGAGAGGGTGGGGGGAGGAGTCAGTCAGCCATCGTCACATCACCCTGCTTCCAAATGACGCCGCATTCTCTAGCGCGGTGTGGTCGCCGTCTTCGATCTGCTCGATGCCCTCTTTGAAGATTGAGGTGTTGTGCATGTTGGGGTGCAAAGAAGCACAAGCGAGAGTGGTCGCCGTATAACCTTGGATGGGGATGAATTGTGTGCTTGGGGGAGTGTGTGTGTGTGTGTGCTATTCTGCGTGTGTGTGTGTGTGTGTGTGTGTTTGTGTGTGTGTGTGTGTCAGATATTGAGAGAAAACAAACCTAAGGAGAGAAATGGGTATTCACGAAGAGATTGTGCGGGCCTTGAGGTGGGCAGGGGCCGGGTGAGGGTGTCAAAATGTGTGCGTTGATGCATGTGTTGCATGCGATCGTGTGAGGGACGGACGAATCAAGAGAGATGGTTGTTGTGTTACGGATGCTCCTCTCTCTCTCTCTCTCTGTCTCTCTCTGTCTCTCTGTCTCTCTCTCACACACACACACACACGCACACACACACAAGTAAACTAGAAGACCGTTCTATCATGTATACACAACATATCGGCATATGTCTATCTCTCACTCATGCATGATCATTTGCACATTCACACCTCTCTATGTCTGTACCACACGCACACCGTATCCACATTGCCCTTCCGCCAGAACACACATATGGACACCTGCACACGTTCTCTCTCAGTCACACACACGAAATAAGTATTAAAAAAACTAGGGCGCACCTAAAACGTCCAAATCCAAATAAACACAAACTGGAGCTAAATTCAAATATATGGAAATATTGCAGCGTCAAGAACTTTCCGAGGAAAAAAAGTTGAGTAATATTCGAGGATTGTTTTCACACATAGAAAAAGGTTTGGTGGATGTCCTTCGAGCGCGACACGGTGACGCACCGTTTGATCGACCGCGCGGCCGCGGTTGACGCACTTGCATAGGATTCCGTATCGTGGTTGTGGTACTAACTTCAAAAAAAAACTAATAAAAGCGCTGCCTAAGTCTAATGTTTACGTGTACTAGCACAATTTTCTTTTAAGTTTGACCAACCTTATATAAAACTAAAGTAAGCTCCCACACGCGCACTCATCAATATGCCGCCACCGCCGTTGCGCATGCCGGTGCCCGCCTGCTCCGGCCAACGATTTCTCGCCCATCACCGCCGTGTCGCCGCCATCCCTGTGCCATGATGCCGAAGGCTCGCCCGCGCACGTCCTCTGCAGTCCCTCCTCGCCATGCCGCTGCGCTACCAAGCACGCGAGCAGCTGGTGGAGCCGTGTCTATGCACGTAGCGTACGAAGAGGAGGACGAGCGCGTGCTCCAGCACACCGTCATGGAGGAACTAGCGTGTCATTGTTGTCTCCGCCCGCGCGGAGGAGGTGCGCATGGTGGCTGTCGCGGCAGAAGGCGGTCGCGCGCGTGTTGAGCCCGCAAACCGGGTGCGGACACGGAATCTACCTTCGAGACCTTGAATGCGACGTGGATCCTGCAATCTGAAGGAGCAATTTGGGTCAGTCGACTCATGTGAGCCGTTTGATGCAACATGGATGGCTAGAAGGGCTTCTTCCACCTCTTCTGCCGTCTTCTTCCTTCGCTCCGTCGAACTTCTTTCACAAATCGACTGACCCAAATTATACTACTAGTACGAACGTATTAAGTACAGTAGGAACACGAAGATACGAGCAGTAGTACCAACTGCAAGAAGAATAGTAGTAAGACATAGTACTAGTACTACTGTACGTACTAAAGAGTTCAAATAACGAGAAAGAACATAAACATAGTTCTGCTGGGGCCTCAACACAACACACCCTTGAAAATAAACTAAGCAACTAGTCCACTTGACACTATAGTAGAACCAGCATGAGCGACGGCACTGCCACCTACTCGAAGTCCGAGTCCACGTCCTCAACTTTGTCCTCGTCCCTCTTCCTCTTCCTCTTCGCCGACGCTTCTTTGCTTGAACCGGACACTGGGCTCTGCTTCTTCATCCAACTCTTGTAGATATTTAAACAAAGGTAGGCATCCATTGCCGCGTACAACATGTGATCTTCATCTAATGTCTTCGACTCCCATGCATGATGAAACTCGTGATGAGGTTTCTTCAGTTTAGCGTATGAAGGATCAATCATGGCTGCTGCCAGGGTCAACATTGAAGGTTGAGAGGAGGACACCAGGCTTGCCTTCTGGAGATCGAAGGGCTGGCCTACAACAAGACCTATCCGACTCAGGACATCCCTGTCGTTCTTAAAGCCTACAGTAACGAATTTCACTCTTTTGTCCTTGAGGAAGTTCTTAAAATCCTGGCACTCAACGTCGGCATGGCATATGTGGTAAACCAAGCAACCGTTATGTACGCAAACCTGGATCACGGCGGGCTTCTTTCTCTCTTCATCCTTTAGATCCTTCTCTCGTCCCAGGACTGTGGTGTACTCAACATCTAGCCCAGCGACCCACTCATCCGTTGAACTGCTGAACATGAGTAGGAAGCGAGCAAGCCATGCTTTCACTGTCGCGGATCCACGTGTGTAGAGGATGATGAAATGATCGCCGGTGATGGATCTAACCTGGTACTCAGCGGCGACCATGGAGATTTGGGAGGCCATGGATTTTGGAGGAGGGTTAGGAGAAGTTGAACTTTTGTACCCCGCAAAAACTGGGAGCGAACTAATGTGAAAGGACGGGACGACTGGGAGCAAACTGTTGTGAGGTAGAAGACGGGGAGGAGTAGGGCGTGCGAACGGTGTGGGGTTGCTGGCTTGCCCGGTGGATAAACGGCTGCAAGCCCCCAAAGAGTTCTCGAGAACTATGCGGGACCCACTAGATGTCATGTCTACTAGACCCATATCATAGGCCTGACGGTATAGCTTCTGCCTGTTCGCACGCCATGCCGGCACGTGGATGTAACTTCACTTAATTCCGTCAACTGCCGCACCTCCCACGAACTTCGCCTCCCTCACGCGGTCGCGCCCTTTGAGACTTTGACCGGCTATAAATGAGCAATTTTTTTTGCCTACTCCGCATGCATGATACTCCCTCTGGTCCTTTTTCCTCCCGTCAACCGTTTGCAAAGTGTTTGACCAAATTTATACTTTTTTTGAACACCACCTTATATTAATTATGCAGCCACACCAGTACACTCATTCGATACAATATTCACCACACAGGGCGGCACGTTATTTACAAAAATACCATCTAATCTATTGTCAAAGCTATACTTAGCGATTAAGTGTGCCACCTTATTGGCCGAACGGCTAATCTTTGACAATTGAAGATTGTTGATCAACTTCGAGATGCTCAACGCTTTCATCTTCAGGTCACGCATAGCAGACCTGTCATAGTCCCCCGATGCAAGAGACGCTACCACAAAAGAGCAATCAATCTCTAAAATTACATGATTATGAAGAGAAATACCTATGTAGAGACCGGAAATGCAAGCCCTAAGCTCCGCTTCCTCCACGCTTTGACAGGCATCAATGAAATCCCATGACCAAATTTATACTAAAAATATCAATATCTACAATACTGGTTATAATGAGTATAAGAACTACCTTTTATAATGAGAGTAAAAATATTGATTTGACATTGTGAATGTTGATACTCCCTCCGTCTAGGTGAGCAAGTCATCTTAGGCTGTGCACCATGACCAAGGAGGAGGGGAAAACGAGAGACATTAATGTTTATTTGCTAATTAATAGTATTGCATGCAATGAACTAACCACTGCATGTCATGTTTGATAGTCTCGGGTCATTAAAAGCATGCACACCCTCATCTCTTATTGGTTGATATGTCAAGAAACAAGAAATGAGGTAGAAGTTAATGCACCGTGCCTACGTGTTTTGGGATTATTTGGTTTTCGTAAGATGACTTACACACCTAGATATTAGAGTACCACTACCTCCCTTCTAGTTTAAAGGGCTCGATTCAAAAATTTCACCTACTCTTAGCAAGATAGTAGAGGCGGTGGAATAGTTTTTGAAGTATGCAGAAGTACTCAACTAATGCTGTCGTTCTTCACAAAAAAATGTGTTTACCAATGCATGCATGAACACTAGTTACTCTAACCCCCCTCTCTTCTTTAATTCTTTGCCACATCAGCATGTTTGCTATTCCCGCGTGCATGATACCAGCTAAGATACCACCATTATGGCCAGCCTTAATCATTGCATGCAACAATTTAGTGCACCTTGAAATATGAACATGTGTGGGGCGTGTATGTTTTTAATGACTTGAGACTATACCTAGCCCGGCATGCAAGATGACTTATTATGCACCGTTCCCCATACCTGCAGGAAGCCCGTTCGCCTCCAAATCTTTTCCTCTCCATGTGTGGAAACAATATGCCTGCCAAACTCTCCTTCTCCCTCTAGCGGTCCCACCACTCCACCCCGTGTGAAAAAATCTGCATGCATGACTCTCCTCCCCCACGCTCGTAAAATTCGTTGTGACCAGCAATATTTCCACCCCTTCGCTCCCCCGTAATTTACTCCAACAAATATGCCCACGTGGCTTTTACTTAACTTCAGGTGCATTGGGTCACTGACATATGGGCCCAACAGGGGACTGGCCCACATGTTAGTGACGCAACTGGACTTGCAGTTAAGTCAGTGCAGCTCAGTCCATATCTTACATAGGTGTGCCATTGCTCTCTATAAATATTGCGCCTCCCACGACATCGCTATCTCCTCCCCCTCACGTTCACGTTCATCGCTATCTCCTCCCCCTCCCTCTCACGTTGACCACCATGGCATGGCCCCTCCCAAGCCCTAGGAGCCCCTCGCTGCACCGTGCGGACGGTCACGCGTCGCCGTTCCGTTCCTCGCCACCACTAGTCGAGGAGGACGCGTCGGTGTTCCGCTCCTTGCCGCCACTAGTCGAGGAGGACGCGTTGGTGTTCCGCTCCTCGCCGCGACGCGACGCGTCGCTATTCCGTTCCTCGCCGCCACTAGTCGAGGAGGACGCGTCGGCGTTCCGCTCCTTGCCGCGATGCGTCGAGGTGGACGCGTCGGTGTTCCCAATCTTGCCAGCACGCGCATCGGAGGACGCGTCGGCTCCCCGCTACGAGGAGAACACCACGCCGCCCGCCGAACCCCCCAGCCTTGAGGAGCTTTGGAAAGAAATGGATGTCGCCTTGTGGGAGGCTTTGCTTCCAGCAGAGCGCGCCAAAATAGAGGCGGAGAAGAAGGCCGAGGAAGAGAAGTGCACCGCGGAAAAAGCTGCCTGGGAGGCCTATGTCGCGTCCGAGAGAGTCAGGCAATTGGCTCTTTGGTAGAAGGCTCGTGCGAGGGCCATGAGGGTGGCGGAGGACGCCCGTGCCAACGCCTTGAGTGCAGTCTAGCCCAAGCGCCGCATCTATGCTTGGCGGTACGTGGACCGGGTGCACGCTTCCAACAAGGAGGAGTACCTGTTGGCGCCGGATCACCACACCGGTGAGATCACGCTCGCCCGCCGGCAAGCCACCAATGAGCACCTCGTGAGTTGCGAGGATGAGGAAGAGGTGTTGTGTCGGCGCGCTGGGAAACGGCCGCGCACCAGGGCACTCGTTGCGCGCCGCAAGCGCTCCTGCGAGCGTCGTGGCTTTTAGGAGGAGTATAATTTTTGTTTCGTAAGGCGATCTCATTAGTTTTGGGACGCAAATGATAAATCCCGAACGTTCAGGATTTTTAGCGTCCTTAATTAAGTATGTAAAAGGGAAAGTTTGGAAACCTTGTGTATTATTACGCATTTTGCAAGTACGTGCATATAGCACAAACTTTACTATATATTATCGGACTAGACGTCTCTCTCGATATATGCTTGAAGACTGTGCTACTCCCTCCGTCCAGGTCAATAAGTCATCTTTGGTTGTGCATGGTGACCAAGAAGGAGGGAAGACTTGTACACCTAGACGGAGGGAGTACTACTATTACTTATGTACATGCAAATGCACGTTTTAACATTACGATGCGTTTTTGTAAAAGTAGAAAAGCAGAACTAGTCAAGCTTGTGAAACAATTCAATGCAAAACAAATGCAAAAATGCTCGTTTGATTGTTTACTTTTAGCTTCCTTCTCTGTGGTTATTTCTCTGTCGTACTTTGTACGGAGTATCTCACTGGTTGGAAAGGCATGCAAATTCCCCAACTGCTTCCTACACCCTGTATCAAATTTTTTGCCTAACAAGTTGTGCCGTGCAATTGGAATTCCAACTTGAGTACTACTACTAGTAGGAGTACCAGGGGCCAGTTCTTTTAGGCTTCTAGATTAGTAATCCCATAACTACTACCTCCATCCTGGTTTATTGGTCCCCATTGTAATCTGTGTCAAATTTTGATCATAAATTTAACTAATGAAATGTTAGTGCATGTCACATGCACTACTCCATCCGTCTAGGTGAGTAAGTCATATTAGGCTGTGCACCGTGACCAAGGAGGAGGAGAAAATGAGAAACGTTAATGTTTATTTTCTAATTAATAGTACTGCATGCAATGAACTAACCACTGCATGTCGTGTTTGATATCTCAAGTCATTAAAAGCATGCACACTCTTTATCTCTTATTGTTTGATATGTCAAGAAACAAGAAACGAGGTAGAAGTTAATGCACCGCGCCTAAGTGTTTTGGGATTATTTGGTTTTCGTAAGATGATTTACACACCTAGACAGAGGGAGTAACATTTTATCAGTTAAATCTTTGGTCAAAATTTAGCACAAATTACAATGGCGAGGAATAAACTAGGATAGAGTAGTAGTTTAGAAGCCCAAATAAATGAGTGAGGCGCCTTACTGTTACTCTCCACTGTGACTAGTCTTGTGGGAAAAGCTAGGGAAGCCACCAAAAGAACTGGCCCTAGGAGTAGTAGCTAGGGATCGAGTGTGCGAGATGAACCGGAGAAAGTAAATGCAGAGAGATGAAATGCAAAAAAGACGGAGGGATGTGATGGTTGCTTGTCCGTTTATTTTACGAGGCCACTTATTACTGGGAGTGGTTGGGTTTTGTGATATGATGGCTTTACTGCCGTGCCACGAGCGGGGTGAGAGGTGAGACTCCCGTGCAGCGCCGCCCTCTACACGTGTACTACATCGGGCGTGGTTTATTAGTCCCCCATTGAATTTGACTGAAGATTTAACTGACAAAATGTTAGTGCATGTCAACAAAAACTATATCGTTGGATTCGTATTTGAACATAGTTTTGAATGATATAATTTTAGGTGACATGCATCAGCATTTATCGTACTATATATAATGTTAGTTCAATTTTTGGTCGTACTAATCTATAGTAGTAAGGTGCCCGTGCGTTGCACCGAAGAGTGAAATGCATTGATCGGGGAGTTTTTTATTTTGACGAAGGATGTGGGGGTCATCTCATGTTTAACGGGTGTCGATAGGTTTCTTCGGATATTATTTCATCTCTAGAGCTCACAAACATCCGGGTGAAATAGATAAAAAGGTATCTTTTGCAAACAAAAGCGTTCAACTGTTCAACCTTCATCGAAAACTTGTGAAGAAATAACACTTATCGTGCTTTGCAAGAAATGATCTTTAAGAATTAGTTTTTGAGTATCGATTGTTATACATGTTGGCTATAGATGACATGGCACTTTCTTATAGTCAACAGTCGGCTATGCTATTAAGTAATATTAACCATGCCCTTATACACCTAGACGGAGGGATTAAATCAGGAGGACTTGTAAGGGGGCAGAGGAGATGTAAGAAATGGTTCATCGTAAGTGTTTCACCAGTACTGTAGTAAAAATTCATACATGGAAGATTCTAGACTAAACCATAAACAGATGCACTTTTATTCATGCACGATACTCCAATAGAGCAAGATCCTGCATGGAAGTCTCCACATGCTTAGACAGTGGATTACATTGAGCGAAGACTAATGATCAACATTTAACTTGATAATGCGTATATCCAGGTGAACCTCCTTGGAGTTCCCATGCACCGCATCGGTGGGTAACGGATGCCATGGGTTTTCCAAGTCCACATTGGCAGGATAGTCCCAGCTCCCCAGAGTCCAAGTCCGTTCGATGAGGCCGGTGTCGCCGCCCACGCGACCCGGAGGGGTAGTAACACTGACCCCGCACCCATACATCGGCCTCGTGTCAGTGTCAGCGTCAGCGGCGTCGCCTCTGACGCACATTACAGAGATGGGGCGGCGGACTGCGCGGGCCTCGCCGGTGCCCACAATCAAGTGGAAGATGATGCCGTCCTCCTCCGAGACTAGCAGGCGGCGGTGATCCTCCAGCGACTCCGGCATGGTGAACGGGTAGCACGTCTCGTACTTGATGTTCTCCGCCAAGGGCCAGCAGTGACCGCTGCACGCATCCATGAGGTGATGCACCATGTCCGCCGGCAAGCCACAAAATGGCATCCGGCACTCATAGCAGTGGACGAAGGGCTCCTTGGAGGCATCGACCAGGCCGTCCATGAAACGGGAGTGGCTGTAGGGGACGTTGCGCCAGTTGAATATATGAGCAAGTTACTACGAGATTTAATCCGAATAAGCACAAAATAAATCATGACGGCTATAACAGAGATGAAACTAATCATGTGGACTAGCATAGTAGTAGGATACAGAGTAGAAACATGAATTCTACCACGATTTCGAACAGGAAGGACAGAAACACATACAGTGCAACAGGAGCAGCACCGTTGGCGTTGAGGTTGTCACCCATGTCATTGAGGAAGAGGTTGCCGAGGTCGGGGAAGAAGTCATCGTCGGTGAAGTCATGGCTGCCAGCAGTCGCGAGAGTGTGCTCCCCAAATTTCAAACAGCGCCCGCCGAATGTAGCAGGGGAGGGAGTGGCTATAGGTGATGTTGCGGCCGCCGAATGGGGCGCAGGAGTAGCACACGAAGCAGTAGATGGTGTCCTTACTAGTACTCCCTAGTCTCTATCTATCTATATCTTCTCTTATAGAAAACCAAGTTGATGATGATGGTATGCCTGCCATCTTGTAATATAGACCGCCCGATCTATATCTGACGGATAGAAAGCCACCTATGACAATTTTACAAAAGATACCCGCACCTCTCTCCACATTTACAGACAAGGCCTTGCCTCGTTCATCCTTATCTCCCACAACCTCGTGCTCCTCCCTATGTCTCTATCTCTACTACTCTTCTTTGTTTTTTTATAACAAATTGAATAGTGTTGCGCCATCTGCTACATGCCCAGCTGAACATGCCTCCTCGCCTCCATCATCACCAACTGAGTCTTTTATAGGAGTAGGAGTCGAGAAAAAACCGAGTTGGTGATGATGGTGTGCCGTGCAATGCACGGGCATCTTGCTATTTTTTTTGCATATAAGTCGAAACACCACGTAGACACGGTCTTTGAGCACGGTTCATAGTTGTTCCATGCTCGGGCATTGAAGTTTGTCACTATTTTAGATTAGATATACTACTCCTCCGGTGCTAGTAGTAGAGCAGAGTCCTACTCTACTACTCTACTCAAGCAAGTTAGCGCATAGCACTGTAGGGAGTACCAGTACTGTGATCACTCAAGTAAGTTGTCTGGCATCGACATGACCCTACGCTGCTGGTATGTGTCTCGCAAGTCAAGCGGCGTGCTATAGTCATCATCACCTGTCCACTTCCCGCAGCACATATTTGCTTCTCCATCTTTGTCCGCACATAATCTCGTCCAATCTTCCAACCCCGCTAAGGCACCTCCCCCCTTGTCCGAAACCCAAGCACTAACAATGGCAGAACCAAGCAGCGTCCGCCGAAAGAGTGGCTGGAATTCGCTCCGCACAGAGGTAATCAAGCTCATTGTTTCGCGTGTGGACAATCTCAGTACCATGCCGCTCGTCGCGTGCTCGTTGGGGCTGTACCGTTTACTCAAAGCCCTCAGGCCGGAGCTTTTTAAGCCAGCTCCTTGCTTGCTGATGCCGCCTGATCTTCAGAAACGGCGTGTCACGCAGCATAACGATTGCAGGGTGGCGAGCATCAACCCCCTTGACTGTGATCCGATCCCCGTCAGCCTCAACTACATTAACGATATGTACTGGGTCGGCATGAACACATCTTGGATGGTGCTCGTTGACGGTCGCGGCAGCTGGATGCTCGTGGAGGTCTACACCCGGCGATTGATCCCCTTCCTTCGATTAACACTGCACTGCTTTGGCACTGCAGCCCAGAATACTCGAAATCTTACAGTAGCCAACATGATACCAAGTTTGATTTGCTCAAGGTTGTAATCTGCCAAGTGCCACAAGATCTGCGAATTATAAAGACTTTAGGCTAATTGCGTTCTTCAACTGCGGTCTCGCCTATCTGACAGGTCATTGTGGTAAGTGGATAAATCTGCACGTCCATCGCAGGATCATACATCCTCCATGGTTCTCTGATGCCATTGAACACAAGGGCTTCATTTACGCTGTCGACTCCTTCTATGGCTGGACGTATTGCTGGCCTACTCCAGTCATCGCTACAAACGGCTATTACAGCAGTATGTTACTTTCCTATGATATCATGATGGCTTGCTTATATTACTGTCAACATTTACTGAAAAAAATTTCATGCTCATAACATGCTGTTCTTAAGATTGACTAAATCAAGAGCCCTTTTTTATTTGACTCCAACTTGATATGATGTTATAGGCCGCCCGGTGTCCCTACCCTTCCTAATCCCAGAACCTTTCAAAGAAAAGCGGCATGGCAGTTGCAGGTGGTTCCTGGCTCGATCAGACGACGGCGAAAGATTGATGATCGTTCGCACGTACCGGACGTGTTATTTCGCGGAATACAATCACAGTCACTGCAAGGTCTTTGATCAGGATCCCAACTTCTCTGGGCCTTCAGGAATTTTTGACTGGAGGCTGGTAAGTAGCCTTGGTACACGCTCTCTGTTTGTCGGACTGAATTATCTGATTAACTAGGAGATAACCGACGGCAAGGATCATGATGGCAGCGCGGTTTCGTTCATCAGGCAAAACTGTGTGTACACAGCGTACCATGCGTCTCCGCATGCACCATACCCTGATATGTGCCGCCACGCTCTGCAGCCCAAAGTAGGAGAGAGGGTCGTAAGTATCAGACTTCGACCTGCTGGCTGGAGTTTCCCCCGTCAGGCACCCATCTGGTTCAAGCCGTCAGCCAACCTCCATAGCTTAATAAATAGTAACGTCTAACTGAGCCAGTTAGCTAGATGCGTACACTTGGTGTAGTAGGATCTTTATTTAGTTTGATGCATACACTTGTTCTTTTTGGTAACCCTTTTGTAATGATGGCTGATGTTTGGTTTGGAAGAGAGAGCTGCGTCTTCACTCTTCTGGCCTGCTTACTGCTTCTGTTGCACCCCCAGCCCTGGTTGCTTCTGCTGCAGTTTTCAATGTACAATCAGTAGTATATTTCATCTGTTGGTTGAATAAATGTGTTGTTAGAACGACAAACACAATGTTTTGGAAGTCGTTGCACCGTTCGATCCTTTAGTCCCCTGTACTGTACGTAGCTCATACTATTTTTCGTACGGAACACATTTTCCACTTGTTGATAACATGAAGCCCACTGATGAAGGCCCAATAGAGAAGCCCATAATTAACTGGAAGGGAGGATCTCACATGAATCCGGCCCAGGTACATGCTCATGGTCCCCTAACCATAAATAAGTAAATAAATAAATGAAGCTAAATGCTCATGCACCAGTTCTTTGGGAAAATAGGTAGCCCAGTATTTCTTTTTGAAGAATACCCAAGCTAGGCCTATTTGTTTTCTTCGAATTACTGGGCTGCAAATCTTTCAAGACGAGGAGGGATGCATTCCGTCCTGGCCAAAGAGTATGGTCAATGTCTGTTAAAAGTAATATCAAAAGGGGTTGAAAATTCCAAAAAAATTATAGCAAATGGGATATTAGTTTCTTTTTTTGTTTTTGTTCTTCACTGATATCTTATACGTATTTCACTGGATTTAACATGACATAGTACTAATTTATTTTTAAATTTGTTTTAGTATGGCTATTAATTTTTTGATTAGGAATATTTCGTTCCCAGCAAACATTTGCGAATTTTCAAAATTTCCCACATATTTAGTTAATTTTTTGACCCTAGTACTGACCAGAAAATGGCCAGTAATTCTAAAAATGGAAAACAGGCTGCAATAAATTACATATGAATTAGAAAATGAGTAAAAACTATAAAAATAATAGAAAATGGGCTATACACATAACAAATTTCGAGGCTGACTTGTTTACGCAAGGCTTTGTTAGTGAACACACGATTCTAGCAGCAGTGACTGTTGGATGTCCATCCAACAGCCGACGTGCTTCTTCAATCTCTGATCTTCCTGCTCCAGCTGCCTAAACTAGCACCGGCGGGACTGCCTGCTCCCTCCTCTTGTAGCCCGTTGTGATGCCGCGCAGGCTTCCCCGGCCCACCCTACTCCCTCCGCTAGCATGGCCGCACGCAATCAACTGCCTCCTTACTACGCGAAAAAAATGATTCCTCCCACTGACATCTGGGGCGCACCGGTTGGGAGGCTAACCTGTGGGCCTACTAAGTTGACACGTACGCAGGGCTTGTCAACTTAGTCAACAAACGATTCTAGCAGCAGTAACCATTGGATTTGAATCGAACGATCCTGCTGCTTCTTCAATCGCTGCTCTTCTTGCACCAGCCGCCCAAACCAGCGCCGGGGAGACCGCCTGCTCCTGCCTCCAGTGGCCGGCTGTGCTACCGTTGAGGCCTCATCGCCCCCTACTACTCCCACCGCTAGCCAGGCCCTACAGCGACGGCAGCCTCACACCGCAGCCGAACCAGTGAACCCTCGTACTCCTCTCCGTGTGGGCATCCACTGCCGCGTCTTCACCGGCTCCGCGTCGTCCCCTTCCTAGGCCTTGCCATCGTCCATCGCCTTGGTGCTCTCGGCGCGGCGTGGTCAATGTGGTCAACGACATTCCATCGGAAGAGTACTGTACATGGAGAGGCTGACAGCTGGGTCCACGGCCACAACCCAGTTTTTTTGTGATTTTCCAAGTAAGTCGCTTTGTCAGGCCTGTTGGGCTGCAAATCTTTCAAGACGAGGAGAGCTTTCATTCGGCTGGCCGAGAAAATGGCCCATCAGTAATGTGAAATGGGCTGTACATTTTTAAAATATATCAAACCGGCAATTAGTTTCAAATATCTTTTTTTTCATTTCGAGATTTTAAATTACATTATGCGAGGAGAATTTGTTGGATTTTATATTGATATACATTTATTTTGAAAATTAGTTTGAATGTGAGTCAAAATTTCGGGATTAAAAACAGTTCGGACCGCACCAAAATATGCAAAATTTTGTATAATTTTTTAACCGTGGCCACAATATGAGCTGTAATGCTAACAAAAATAATATGGGCTCCAAAAAAACCTTAAGAATTAGCAAATGGGCTGTAAATTATTAGAAATAATGGCAGATGGGTTGTATGCTATTTTCCACAGATTTGAGGCTTTCCTAAAAAAAGGTTGATGCACAAGCAGTGACTGTTGGATGGCCATCCAACGACCGTCGTGCTTCTTCAATCTCTGCTCTTCCTGCTCCAGCCGCTCAAACAAGCGCCGACGGGACTGCCTGCTCCCTCCTTCCCGTGGCCGGCTCTGCTGCCGCGCAGGCCTCACCGCCCCACCATACTCCCATCGCTGGCCTAGCCATCCCTCTACTCACCCACACCTGCTATTATTCTCCGGCGACGGCAGACGAACCAGTAAACCCTCGTACAGTCGTACTCCCCTCCGCGTGGGAAACAACTGCCGAGTCTTCCCTGCCTTTGTGTCGTTCCCTTCCTAGGCCTCGCCGTCGTCCACCACCCTGGTGCTCTCGGCACGGCCTAGTCAACATGGTCAACGACCAACATGCATCTGAAGTGGACCGTACGTGGAGAGGCCGACAACTGGGTCCACGGCCGCACGCAAGGAAATGCCTCCTTATTACGCGCAAAATAATGATTCCTCCACCTCACATTAGGGACCCACCGAAAGGGCCTTTGTATTTCGTGAAAAAAACGCTACCGCCGCTGACAGCTCGGACCCACCAGCTATATCTTTGCACGCAAGGAAGTGCCTCCTTATTATGCACAAAAAAAATGAATACTCCCCCTGTTAGCTAGGACCCAGTATAGTGGCAGGCTGACTTGTGGGCCTACTAAGTTGACAGGGACGGAGGGCTTTGTCAACTTAGTCAATATGCACGATTCTAGCTCCAGTGACCATACGATGTCCATCCAACGGCCGTAGTGCTTCTTCAACCTCTGGTCTTCTTGCTCCAGCCGCCCAAACCAGCGCCGGTCGTGCCTCGTGCTCCTGCCTCCCGTGGCCGGCTGCGATGCGGTGGAGGCCTCACCGCCCCTACTACTCCCACCACTGGCCAGGCCATCCCTCTACTCACCCACACCTCCTGTTATTCTGCGGCGACAGCAGCCTCACACCGCAGCGAACCAGTGAACCCTCGTACTCCTCTACGCATGGGCATCCACTGCCACATCTTCCCCGGCTCCGCGTCGTCCCCTTCCTAGGCCTCGCCATCGTCCACCGCCCTGGTGCTCTCAGCGCGGCGTGGTCAACATGGTCAAGGAACGGCTTCCATCGGACAGGCACTGTACGTGGAGAGGCTGACAGCTGGGTCCACGGCCGCAGCAAGGAAGTGCCTCCTTATTACGCGCAAAATAATGATTTCTCCACCTGACAACGGGGACCCACCGGACGGGCCACCGTATTTCGCGAGAAAATGTTTCCCCCTGACTGCTGGGACCCACCAGCTACATCTTCGCATGCAAGGAAGTGCGTCCGGGCAAAAAAAAATGATTCGCCCCCCTGACTACTGGGACCCACCAGCTACATCTTCGCACGCAAGGAAGTGCGTCCGGGCAAAAAAATCGATTCGCCCCCCTGACTGCTGGGACCCACCAGCTACATCTTCGCACGCAAGGAAGTGCATCTAGGTAAAAAAAACAATTCGTCCCCCTGACTGCTGGGACCCACCAGCTACATCTTTGCAGGCAAGGAAGTGCCTGACAGTCGGGACCCACCTAGTCGAAGTGTATGTAGCGTGTCATTCTGGTCGTGAACGTGTACGTACATATATACTGGTCGATGTAGAGGCGCGCACGTGTCGTAGTAGAGGCGCGTACGTGTCGTAGTAGAGGCGCGCACGTAGCATGTACACGTACGTACAACGGCCAGGGTGCAAGAAAGAAAATACGGCCACGTACGTACATACGGGCGGGGTCTCGAATGCCTACTCGCGCATACGTACGGCCATGGCTCGTGTACATGGCTGGGTCGGAACAGAGAAACAGCGTCGTCGTCGTGTTCATGGGGAGGCAACGGAATGCGTCGTGTTCATGGGGAGGCAACGGAATGCGTCGTGTTCATGGGGAGACAACGGAATGCGTCGTGTTCATCGGGAGGCAATGGAACGTGTGGGAGCCAACCGGCTGGGTCGGAACGGAATGCGTGGTCGTGTTCATCGGGAGGGCTTGGACGGAACAGGCGATGAAAACGAGGCCTGGCGTACCGCAGAATGGAGGAAATGGACCTCCTACGTTTGGAACGGGGTCCTGTTGATCAGGAGGGGTGTGGCATACCGCAAAACAGAGGAAATGGACCTCCTACGGTCGAAACGGGGGTCCTGTTGATCGGGAGGGGTGTGGCGTACTGCAAAACTGACGAAACGGACCTCCTACGGTCGAAACAGGGGTCTTGTTGATCGGGAGGGGTGTGGCGTACCGCAAAACGGACGAAACGGACTTGCGTTGGAGCGCTACGGTCGAAACGGGGGTCCTGTTCATCTGGAGGGGTGTGGTGTACCGTAAAACGGGACTCCACGGGATACTGTTCATCTCCACCGTCGACCTCCTCCAGCCTCCACGGACTACCGTCGACCTCCTCCAGCCTCCACGGGCTCCTGTTCATCCAGCCTCCACCGCGCGCTACTCCAACGGCTACTGTTCAACCACCCCTCCACCATCTACTATTCATCCAGCCCTCCACACCATGGGGTCCTGTTCAACCATCCCTCCACAGGCACCCCTCCACCGTCTACAGTTCATCCAGCCCTCCACCAGACCACAGGGTCCTGTTCATCCAGAGGCAACGCCACCGCTCACTGTTCATCCAAACCCCCCTGCAACGCTCACTGTTCATCCAATCGATCGACTTCAGTTAGCAGCAGTAGCGAAGGAATCGCTCGATCGGGTTCAGTTAACAGCCATCGATCGATCGCTCGGGTTCAGTAACGCGTAGCCTGCAGTGCAATCGCTCGGGTTCAGTTAGAGCCCAACGCCTCGCTCGGGTTCAGTTAGAGCCAACGCCTCGCACACACGCGCGTACGTGTACGAGAGAAACGCACATTGCTCGGCTCCCGACCTCCCAGCGTAACCGGGAACTCCCCGAAATCCCCCCCTCGCTTCTACCACCGTTTTTTCCGTCATGGACGACCCAAAGAACGTCATGAAGCTGCGTCTCGGCTCGCCCAGGACAAAAAGCCCATTTTCTGTCATGATTTTTTGTCATAGAAGTAGGAGCCCACCATATCTATGATGATACCGGGTTTTTTCACAATTATCGTCATAGAAGTGTCATATGTATGACAGGAAAAAAAATCGTTCGGCCCAAAATGTCACGGATGTGTCTTTTTTTGTAGTGCAAGTAGACCGACTCCTGCCTGCATCTACTACTATTACTCCACGCATCGACTGATTCCTGCCTGCATCTAGAGTATTAAGTTCATAAGAACAGAGTAACACATTAAGAAAGATGACATGATGTGGAGGGATAAACTCATGCAATATGATATAAACCCCATCTTTTTATCCTCGATGGCAACAATACAATACGTGCCTTGCTGCCCCTGCTGTCACTGGTAAAGGACACCGCAAGATTGAACCCAAAGCTAAGCACTTCTCCCATGGCAAGAAAGATCAATCTAGTAGGCCAAACCAAACTGATAATTCGAATAGACTTGCAAAGATAACACAATCATACATAAAAGAATTCAGAGGAGATTCAAATATTTCTCATAGATAAACTTGATCATAAACCCACAATTCATCGGGTCTCGACAAACACACCGCAAAAAGAGTTTACATCGAATAGATCTCCACAAGAGAGGGGGAGAACATTGTATTGAGATCCAAAAAGAGAGAAGAAGCCATCTAGCTAATAACTATGGACCCGAAGGTCTGTGGCAAACTACTCACAACTCAGCAGAGGGGCTATGGTGTTGATGTAGAAGCCCTCCATGGCCGATTCCCCCTCCGACAGAGCACCGACGAAGGCTCCAAGATGGGATCTCGCGGATACAGAAGGTTACGGTGGTGAAAATTGTGTTTCGTTGGCTCCTTGGATGTTTCCGGGGTACGTAGGTATATATAGGAGGAAGAAGTACGTCGGTGGCCGCCTGTGGGGCCCAGGAGATAGGGCGCGCCCAGAGGGGGTGGGCACGCCCTCATGTCTCCTGGCCGCCTCGCAAGCTTCTTGACTTGCACTCCAAGTTCTACGGATCACGTTCGTTCCAAAAATCACGCTCCTGAAGGTTTCATTCCGTTTGGACTCCGTTTGATATTCCATTTCTTCGAAATACTGAAATAGGCAAAAAAAAACGAGCAATACGGGCTGGGCCTCCGATTAGTAGGTTAGTCCCAAAAATGATATAAATGTGTAAAATAAAGCCCATAAACATCCAAAAGGGGTAATATAATAGCATGGAACAATCGAAAAATTATAGATATGTTGGAGACGTATCAAGCATCCCCAAGCTTAATTCCTGCTCGTCCTTGAGTAGGTAAATGATAAAAACAGAATTTTTGATGTGGAATGCTACCTAGCATAATTCTCAATGTAATTTTCTTTATTGTGGCATGAATGTTCAGATCCAAATGATTCAAGATAAAAGTTTATAAAAATAATAATGCTTCGATGCATACTAACAAATAATCATGTCCTATCAAAATAGCATAGCCAAAGAAAGCTTATCCCTACAAAATCATATAGTTAGGCCATGCTTCATTTTCATTACACAAAATACTCCCATCATGCACAACCCCGGTTTCAGCCAAGCAATTGGTTCATACTTCTTAACGCGCTTCAGCTTTTTCAACTCTTACGCAATACATGAGCGCAAGCCATGGACATAACACTATGGTGGTAAATGGTGGTGGTTGTGAGGACAAAAAGAGGGAGAAGATAGTCTCACATCAACTAGTCATATCAATGGGCTATGGAGATGCCCATCAATAGATATCAATGTGAGTGAGTAGGGATTGCCATGCAACGGATGCACTAGAGGTATAAATATATGAAAGCTCAACAAAAGAAACTAAGTGGGTGTGCATCCAACTTGCTTTCTCACGAAGACCTAAGGCATTTTGAGGAAGCCCATCATTGGAATATACAAGCCAAGTTCTATAATGAAAAATTCCCACTTAGTATATGAAAGTGACAACATAGGAGGCTCTCTATCATGAATATCATGGTGCTACTTTGAAGCACAAGTGTGGAAAAAGAGATAGTAGCATTGTCCCTTCTCTCTTTTTCTCTCATTTTATTTATTATTTTATTTTCCTTTTTTTTCTTTTTTTTCTTTGGCCTTTCTTTTATCATGGTGCTACTTCGAAGCACAAGTGTGGAAAAAGAGATAGTAGCATTGTCCCATCTCTCTTTTTCTCTCATTTTATTTATTATTATTTTTCCTTTTTTTGTTTTTTCTTTGGTCTTTCTATATTTTTGGCCTTTTCTCTTTTTTTCTCCTTTTCTTTTCTTTTTGTAAAGTCCGAAGTCTCATCCTGACTTGTGGGGGAATCATAGTCTTCATCATCCTTTCCTCACTGAGACAATGCTCTAATAATGAAGATCATCACACTTTTATTGATTTACAACTCAAGAATTATAACTCAAAGCTAGAACAAGATATGACTCTATATGAATTCCTCCGGCAGTGTACCGGGATATGCAATGAATAAAGAGCAACATGTATGAAAATTATGAAGGTGGCCTTGCCACAAATACGATGTCAACTACATGATCATGCAAAGAGCAATATGACAATGATGGAACGTGTCATAATAAATGGAACGGTGGAAAGTTGCATGGCAATATATCTCGGAATGGCTATTGAAATGCCATAATAGGTAGGTATGGTGGCTGTTTTGAGGAAGGTAAATAATGGGTGCATGATACCGGCGAAAGTTGCGTGGTATAATAGAGGCTAGCAAAGTGGGAGGATGAGTGTGTGTATATCCATGGACTCACATTAGTCATAAAGAACTCATATACTTATTGCAAAAGTCTACTTTCCCTCGAAGCAAAGTACTACTACACATGCTCCTAGGGGAAGGGTTGGTAGGAGTTAACCATCGCGCGATCCCGACCTCCACTCATAAGAAGGCAATTAACAGAGCACCTCATGCAACAAATTCGTCACACAACTTTTACCATACGTGCATGCTAGGGACTTGCTAACTTCAACACAAGTATTTCTCAATTTCATAATTACCCACTAGCATGACCCTAACATTACTACCTTTATATCTCAAAACAATCATCAAGCAACAAATTGATCATAGCATCCAATTCACTTCCTATGATAGTTTTTATTATACCCAACTTGGATGCTCATCATTCTACGACCAATTTTGTAACCATAGCAAATACCATGCTGTTCTAAAAGACTCTCAAAATAATATAAGTGAAGCATGAGTGACTAGCAATTTCTTCAAAATTAAGCCACCGCCGTGCTCTAAAAGATATAAGTGAAGCACTATAGCAAAAACTACCAAGCTCAAAAGATATAAGTGAAGCACATAGAGTATTCTAGCAAATTCTAATCAAGTGGGCTTCTCCGAAAAGGTGTGCACATCAAGGATGATTCTGGTAAAGTAAAAAGCAAAGACTAATATAATACATGATGCTCCAAGCAAAACACATATCATGTGGCGAATAAAAATATAGCTCCAAATAAAGTTACCAATGAACGAAGACGAAAGAGGGGATGCCTTCCCGGGGCATCCCCAAGCTTAGGCTTTTGGATATTCTTGAATATCTTGGGGTGACATGGGCATCCCCAAGCTTAGGCTCTTGCCACTCCTTATTCCATAGTCCATCAAAGATTTACCCAAAACTTGAAAACTTCACAACACAAAACTCAACAAGAAATCTTATAAGCTCCGTTAATGAAAGAAAACAAAACCACCACATAAGGTACTGTAATGAACTCATTCTTTATTTATTTTGGTGTTAAACCTACTGTATTCCAACTCTCTATGGTTTATAAACTATTTTACTAGCCATAGATGCATCAAAATAAGCAAACAACACACAAAAAACAGAATCTGTGAAAAACAGAACAATCTGTAGCAATCTGTAACTAACGAAAACTTCTGCAACTCTAAAAATCCTACCAAAATAGGAAGTCCTGTACAATTTGTCTATTTATCAGAATAAAAAAGAATAAACGCAAAATAACGTTTATGTGATTTAACAAAACTAATTTCGTGCAAGCAAAGTTTCTGTTTTTCAGCAGAATGAAATGAACTATCATCGTAGGTTACCCTATAGGTTCTACTTGGCACAAACACTAATTAAAAGATAAAAACACATTTCAACAGAAGGTAGATGCAAAATTTCTTAAATAACAACAAGGAAAAATATTGGGTTGTCTCCCAACAAGCGCTTTTCTTTAAAGCCTTTTAGCTAGGCATTGATCATTTTAATGATGCTCACATGAAAGACAAGAATTGAAGCGCAAAGAAAGCATCATGAACATGTGACAAAACACATCTAAGTCTAACCTACTTCCTATGCATAGGCATATTATAAGCAAACAATTTTGCAGGGCAAGCAAAAGCTAGCATATGCAAGGAAGAAGAAAGAGATGATAGCAATCTCAACATGACGAGAGGTAATTTAGTAAGATAAAAATTTCTACAACCATATTTTCCTCTGTCATAATAATTAGATGTAGGATCATAGGCAAATTCAATAAAATAGCTATCACATAACATATTCTCAACACTATCCACATGCATGCAAAGTTGACACTCTTCCAAAATTGTGGGATTATCATTAACTAAAGTCATGACCTCTCCAAACCCACTTTTCTAAAAAATTTCATAAGATTGAACATTATCCAAATATGTGGGATCTAAAGTTGACACTCTTCCAAACCCACTTTCAATAATATTGCAAGCACTATTATCAATCTCATATTCATCATGGGGCTTAAATAAATTCTCAAGATCATAAGAAGAATCACCCCAATCACGATTATTGCAGCAAGTAGTAGACATAGCAAAACTAGCATCCCCAAGCTTAGGGTTTTGCATATTATTAGCACAATTGACATCAAGAGAATTTATAGTAAAATCATTGCAATCATGCTTTTTATTCAAAGAGTTATCATGAATCTCTTCATAAATTTCTTCATCATAATTTTCAGATTCACAAATTTCAAGCAAAGCTTTATAAAGATAATTTAGTGCACAAAACTCACTAGCAATTGGTTCATCATAACTGGATCTCTTAAAAAGATTAGCAAGCAGGTGAGGATCCATAGATATTAGGTCCTGTTTAGCAACAAATAAGCATCTATTCGAACCAAACGAGGCAAACGAAAGGGCAAGCAAAAGAGAGAAGAGATTGGGAAAGAGAGGGCAAATAAAACGGCAAGGGTGAAGTGGGGGAGAGGAAAACGAGAGGCAAGTGGCGAATAATGTAAATGCGAGGGAGATGAGTTTGTGATGGGTACTTGGTATGTCTTGACTTGAGCGAAGACCTCCCTGGCAACGGTGCCAGAAATCCTTCTTGCTACGTCTTGAGCTTGCGTTGGTTTTCCTTGAAGTGGAAAGGGTGATGCAGCAATAGTAGCATAAGTATTTCCCTCAGTTTTTGAGAACCAAGGTATCAATCCAGTAGGAGGCTCCTCAAAAGTCCCACGCACCTACACAAACAAACAAAGAACTCGCAACCAACACAATAAAGGGGTTGTCAATCCCTTCACGGCCACTTTCGAAAGTGAGATATGATAGAGATAGTATGATAAGATAAATATATTTTTGGTATTTTATAATATAGATGCAAAAAGTAAAGATGCAAATAAAAGTAGATTGAAAGCTTATATGATAAAAGATAGACCCGAGGGCCATAGGTTTCACTAGTGGCTTCTCTCAAGATAACATAAGTATTACGGTGGGTGAACAAATTACTGTCGAGCAATTGATAGAAAAGCGAATAATTATGAGATTATCTAGGCATGATCATGTATGTAGGCATCACATCCGCAACAAGTAGACCGACTCCTGCCTGCATCTACTACTACCACTCCACACATAGACCGACTCCTGCCTGCATCTAGAGTATTAAGTTCATAAGAACAGAGTAACACATTAAGAAAGATGACATGATGTAGAGGGATAAACTCATGCAATATGATATAAACCCCATCTTTTTGTCCTCGATGGGAACAATACAATACATGCCTTGCTGCCCCTGCTGTCACTGGGAAAGGACACCGCAAGATTGAACCCAAAGCTAAGCACTTCTCCCATGGCAAGAAAGATCAATCTAGTAGGCCAAACCAAACTTATAATTCAAAGAGACTTGCAAAGATAACTCAATCATACATAATAGAGTTCAGAGGAGATTCAAATAGTTCTCATAGATAAACTTGATCATAAACCCACAATTCACTGGGTCTCGACAAACACACCGCAAAAAGAGTTTACATCGAATAGATCTCCATGAGAGAGGGGGAGAACATTGTATTGAGATCCAAAAAGAGAGAAGAAGTCATCTAGCTAATAACTATGGACCCGAAGGTCTGTGGTAAACTACTCACAACTCATCGGAGGGGCTATGGTGTTGATGTAGAAGCCCTCCATGGTCGATTCCCCCTCCGACGGAGTGCCGGCGAAGGCTCCAAGATGGGATCTCGCGGATACAAAAGGTTATGGTGGTGGAAATTGTGTTTCATTGGCTCCCTGGATGTTTTCGGTGTACGTAGGTATATATAGGAGGAAGAAGTACGTCGGTGGCCGCCTGTGGGGCCCAGGAGATAGGGGGCGCGCCCAGAGGGGGTGGGCGCGCCCTCTTGTCTCCTGGCCGCCTCAACAGCTTCTTGACTTGCACTCCAAGTTCTCCGGATCACGTTCGTTCCAAAAATCACGCTCCCGAAGGTTTCATTCCGTTTGGACTCTGTTTGATATTCCTTTTCTTCGAAATACTGAAATGGGCTAAAAAATAGCAATACGGGCTAGCCCTCCGGTTAGTAGGTTAGTCCCAAAAATAATATAAATGTGTAAAATAAAGCCCATAAACATCCAAAAGGGGTAATATAATAGCATGGAACAGTAAAAAATTATAGATTCGTTGGAGACGTATCAGTATGTTACTTGCCCGAGATTCGATTGTTGGTATCTCAATACCTAGTTCAATCTCGTTACCGGCAATTCTCCCGCAACTAACTCATTAGTCACATTGCTTGCAAGGCTTATAGTAATGTGCATTACCGAGTGGGCGCAGAGATACCTCTCCGACAATCGGAGTGACAAATCCTAATCTCGAAATACGCCAACCCAACAAGTACCTTCGGAGACACCCGTAGAGCACCTTTATAATCACCCAGTTACGTTGTGACGTTTGGTAGCACACAAAGTGTTCCTCCGGTAAACGGGAGTTGCATAATCTCATAGTCATAGGAGCATGTATAAGTCATGAAGAAAGCAATCACAACATACTAAACGATCAAGTGCTAAGCTAACGGAATGGTCAAGTCAATCACATCATTCACATCATTCTCTAATGATGTGATCCCATTATTCAAATGACAACTCATGTCTATGGCTAGGAAACTTAACCATCTTTGATTCAACGAGCTAGTCAAGTAGAGGCATACTAGTGACACTATGTTTGTCTATGTATTCACACATGTATTATGTTTCCAGTTAATACAATTCTAGCATGAATAATAAACATTTATCATGAAATAAGGAAATAAATAATAACTTTATTATTGCCTCTAGGGCATATTTCCTTCAGGCCAGCCCTCCTTGGTGCGCCCCAAAATGGGGAATCCTACTAGGACTCCAAGTCCTAGTAGGTTTCCCCCAAGAAGGAGAGAGGGGGAAGGAAGGACAGGGAGAGAGAGAGAAGGAAAGGGGGG
>NC_057804.1:306751689-306753640 GCF_018294505.1 Triticum aestivum | reverse complement strand
CCGGTAACCCTCCGGCACTCCGATTTTATCTGAAACTTCTCCGGAACATTTCCCGTGTCTGAATATAGTCGTACAATATATCAATGTTTATGTCTCGACCATTTCAAGACTCCTCGTCACGTCCCTGATCTCATACGGGACTCCGAACAAACTTCGGTCATCATAAACACATAACTCATAATACATATCGTCATCGAACGTTAAGCGTGTGGACCCTACGGGTTCGAGAACTATGTAGACATGACCGAGACACATCTCTGGTCAATAACCAATAGCAGAACCTAGATGCTCATATTGGCTCCTACATATTCTACGAAGATCTTTATTGGTCAAACCGCATAACAGCATACGTTGTTCCTTTTGTCATTGGTATGTTACTTGCCCGAGATTCGATCATCGGCATCTCAATACCTAGTTCAATCTCATTACCGGAAAGTCTCTTTACTCGTTCGGTGATACTTCATCCCACAACTATCTCATTAGTCACAATGCTTGCAAGGCTTATAGTGATGAGTATTACCGAGAGGGCCCAGAGATACCTCTCCAAAACACGGAGTGACAAATCCTAATCTTGATCTATGCCAACCCAACAAACACCTTCGGAGACACCTATGGAGCACCTTTATAATCACCCATTTGCATTGTGACATTTGGTAGCACACAAAGTGTTCTTCTGGTATTCGGGAGTTGCATAATCTTATAGTCTGAGGAACATGTATAAGTCATGAAGAGAGCAGTAGCATTGAAACTATAACGATCGTAATGCTAAGCTAACGGATGGGTCATGTCCATCACATCATTCTCCTAATGATGTGATCCTGTTCATCAAATGACAACACATGTCTATGGTTAGGAAACATAACCATGTTTGATTAACGAGCTAGTCAAGTAGAGGCATACTAGGGACTATAAGTTTTGTCTATGTATTCACACATGTACTAAGTTTTCGGTTAATACAATTCTAGCATGAATAATAAACATTTATCATGAATTAAGGAAATAAATAATAACTTTATTATTGCCTCTAGGGCATATTTCCTTCAGTCTCCCACTTGCACTAGAGTAAATAATCTAGTTCACATCACCATGTGATTTAACACCAATATTCACATCTGTATGTGATTAATACCCATAGTTCACATCGTCATGTGACCAACACCCAAAGGGTTTACTAGAGTCAATAATCTAGTTCATATCGCTATGTGATTAACACCCAAAGAGTACTAAGGTGTGATCATGTTTTGCTCGTGAGAGAAGTTTACTCAAAGGGCCTGTCACATTCAGAGCCATATGTATTTTGCAAATATTCTATGTCTACAATGCTCTGCACGGAGCTACTCTAGCTAATTGCTCGCACTTTCAATATGTATCCAGATTGAGACTTAGAGTCATCTGGATTGGTGTAAAAGCTTGCATCGATATAACTCTTTACGACGAGCTCTTTTTGTGACGCCCGGATAATCAAGCTACAGTAACCTCTACTAATGACGCCATGTCACCTCCATTACTGTCGCTAATCTTGCGTTAGTTCAAAATGATTCGAATTCAAATTTGAATTTTTGGCAAACAACCAAAGTTTTCAAACCTAAAACAAAAATGTTCGGACTGTGTCAAATATTGCATAGATAATTATGGTGAAGTAAACACATTTTTAGAAAATGCATAAATATTTTAAGTCGAATTAAACAGAAAAGGAAATAAATAAAAGAAAAGGAATAAAGAAAAACAAACCTAACAAACTAGTAATGAGAAAAAGAAAGCCCCCAAACCCCCCCGGGCCAATTGGCCCAGCTAGCCGACAGCCGGGCAGCCCAACCGGCCCATCCGGGCCAAGCCCACTCCCCCGTTCCCCCTTGTCGCCTCCTTCCCGGCGTGATGTTCCTTCGACCGTGCCATGAACATGGCACGTCCCCATCGCACCACCTCGCCGTCCCTGCCAACGGGATAAGGC
>NC_057804.1:306715396-306751058 GCF_018294505.1 Triticum aestivum | reverse complement strand
GCCCCCAACTTGCCCGAGCGCATTGCCGCACACGCTCGTCGCCGGTAGCTGTCCGGTGACCATTTGGTCCCGAGCTCGTGGCCGTTGTGCTCGCACGCGCAAGTAGAGGCCTCCTGGCCATTTTGAGTGCTTGCCAACACGCCGCACCACCATTCCCTCTCGCGGCCGAACGCCGGCGTCCGCCCCGCTCGTCGCCGGTGAAGCTGCGCCCCTCCTCCGGCCAAGCCCCCGCCTCAATTCAATGCGCCATAGAGCGGGCGTTCGAAAGAGCCCACCCGCGCCCCTTACATGCACCGTGGCGCGTTTCCGGCGAGGTCCGCGCCCCTCCGCCGTGTTTTTGTTCGCCGGCGGTGAACCTCCGCCCCCGCTGACGTGGCCTACTGCTGGGGTCCATCAGGGTCACTGCCTGGTGGCCCCAGGGGCCCGGCTGGCCTAGTTGACCATGGTCAACTTGCTGACTGGGCCGGTCCTAGTAGCTGACCAGTGGCCCCCACCCTATAAACTAATTGCATGGGTTAATTTAATTAATATAGACTAATCTGTCACTGTCCAAAGGGCCCCACACTTAACTAATCATAATTAGTTTAAAACAAATCCTATTTCAACTCTGACCCAATGACAGGTGGGTCCCACTGGACCCACATGTCAGATTTGACTCAGTCAACCGCGCTGTTGACTGATGACCTCAGCATTGCGCCATGCTGACATCAACAGACACTATTGTGGACAATGTTGTATTTAAATAAATAATTAAAATCAGAAAATGATTAAAACTTTAGAAAATCATATAAAATAATTCGTAACTCGGATGAAAATACTTTCTACATGAAAGTTGCTCAGAATGACAAGACGAATCCCGATACGCAGCCCGTTCGTCCACCACACATCCCTAGCATAGCAAACACACAACTTTCCCCCTCCGGTTCATCTGTCTGAAAATGCGAAACACCGGGAATACTTTCCCGGATGTTTCCCCCCTTCGTCGGTATCACCTACTACCGTGATTGGGCACACCTAACACCACTCCTTGTCATGTCATGCCTCGTCATGCTTATGTTTGCATTGTATTTACTGTTTCTTCCCCCTCTTCTCTTCGGTAGACTACGAGACCGACGCTGCTGCTGCCCAGTTCGACTACGGAGTTGACGACCCCTCCTTCTTGCCAGAGCAACCAGGCAAGCCCCCCCTTGATCACCAGATATCACCTATTCTTCTCTAAACTGCTTGCATTAGAGTAGTGTAGCATGTTACTGTTCAGTTACTCCTATTCTGTTGCATAGCCTGTCATTGTTGCTACAGTCATTGATACCTTACCCGCAATCCTAAATGCTTAGTATAGGATGCTAGTTTCTCATCACTGGCCCTACATTCTTGTCAGTCTGCCTTGCTATACTATTGGGCCGTGATCACTCGGGAGGTGATCACGGGTATATACTATACATATACATACTATACAGATGGTGACCCAAGTCGGGTGGCTCGTTGAGTGCCCGCAAGTGATTCACGGATTGGGGGCTGAAAGGACCTTTGTCCCGATGGCCCTCTGTGTGGATCTCTGTGGCGGAGCGACAGGGCAGGTTGAGACCGCCTAGGTGAGAGGTGGGCCTGGCCCTGGTCAGTGTCCGCGGACATCAATTAACACGCTTAACGAGATCTTGATATTTGATCTGAGTCTGGCCATTTGGTCTATACACACTAACCAACTACGTGGGAAAGATATGGGCACTCGACGTCGTGGTATCAGTCGAAGCCTTCGTGACGTCAGCGACTGAGCGGCGCGCACCGGATTGGAACATAAGCCTACTCTTGTATTAAGGGGGCTAGTTCTGCTTCCGGTCATCCTCGCAACGTGCAGGTGTGCAATGGGCGATGGGCCCAGACCTCTGCGCCATAGGATTTAGACCGGCGTGCTGACCTCTTTGTTGTGCCTAGGTAGGGCTGCGACGTGTTGATCTTCCGAGGCCGGGCATGACCCAGGAAAGTGTGTCTGGCCAAATGGGATCGAGCGTGTTGGGTTATGTGGTGCACCCCTGTAGGGAAGTTTATCTATTCGAATAGACATGTCCCTCGATAAAAGGATGACCTGGAGTTGTACCTTGACCTTATGACAACTAGAACCAGATACTTAATAAAACACACCCAGACAAGTTCCACAGACAACCCGGTGATCGCTTTTCCACAGGGAGACGAGGGGAGGATCGCCGGGTAGGATTATGCTATGCGTTGCTACTTGGAGGACTTCAATCTACTCTCTTCTACATGCTGCAAGACGGAGGCTGCGAGAAGCGTAGTCTTCGATAGGACTGGCTATCCCCCTCTTATTCTGGCATTCTGCAGTTCAGTCCACTGATATGGCCTCCTTACACATATACCCATGCATATGTAGTGTAGCTCCTTGCTTGCGAGTACTTTGGATGAGTACTCACGGTTGCTTTGCTCCCTCTTTTCCCCATTTTCCTCTTCTTCCTAGATGCCGCAACTAGACTTTGGAGCCCAGGAGCTAGACGCCTCTGTCGATGATGACTACTACACCGGAGGTGCCTACTACTACGTGCAGGCTACTGACGACGACCAGGAGTAGTTAGGAGGATCCCAGGCAGGAGGCCTGCGCCTCTTTCGATCTGTATCCCAGTTTGTGCTTGCCTTCTTAAGGCAAACTTGTTTACTTATGTCTGTACTCAGATATTGTTGCTTCCGCTGACTCGTCTATGATCGAGCACTTGTATTCGAGCCCTCGAGGCCCCTGGCTTGTATTATGATGCTTGTATGACTTATTTATGTTTTTAGAGTTGTGTTGTGATATCTTCCCGTGAGTCCCTGATCTTGATCGTACAAGTTTGCGTGCATGATTAGTGTACGATTGAATCGGGGGCGTCACACTTTTATCAGCTCCATAATCAAGAAATATTTTCCTTAGTCCTCACTAAGGATAATCTTGACCACTGTCCAGTGATCTACTCCTAGATCAAAATTGTACTCCCTTGCCGAACTCAGGGCAGGGTACACAATAAGTCTGGTACACAACACAACATACTTTATAGAACCAGTGACTATGGCATTGGGAATGACTTCCATTCTTTTCCTATTTTCTGCCGTGGTCGGGCTTTCAGTCTTACTCAACTTTACACCTTGTAATATAGGCAAGAACCCTTTCTTTGACTGATCCATTTTGAACTTCTTCAAAACTTTACCAAGGTGTGTGCTTTGTGAAATTCCAATTAAGCATCTTGATCTATCTCTATAGATCTTGATCCCCAATATGTAAGCAGCTTCACCGAGGTCTTTCATTGAAAAAACTCTTATTCAAATATCCCTTTATGCTATCCATAAATTCTATATCATTTGCAATCAACAATATGTCATCCACATATAATATTAGAAATGCTACTAAGCTCCCACTCACTTTCTTTTAAATACAAGCTTCTCCAAAAGTCTGTATAAAACCATATGCTTTGATCATATTATCAAAGCATTTTATTCCAACTCCGAGAGGCTTGCCCGGGTCCATAAGTGGATCACTGGAGCTTGCACACTTTGTTCTCACCCTTTGGATCGACAAAACCTTCTAGTTGCATCATATACAACTCTTCTTCCAGAAATCCACTCAGGAATGCAATTTTGACATCCATCTGCCAAATTTCATAATCATAAAATGCAGCAATTTCTAACATGACTCAGACAAACGTAAGCATCGCTATGGTGAGAAAGTCTCATCGTAGTCAACTGCTTGAACTTTGTCGAAAACCTTTTTCCGACAAGTTGAGCTTTCTAGATAGTAACACTACTATCAACGTCCATCTTCCTCTTGAAAATCCATTTATTTTCTATGGCTTGCCGATCATCGGGCAAGTCCACCAAAGTCCTCTCTTTGTTCTCATACATGGATCCTATCTCAAATTTCATGGCCTCAAGCCATTTCGTGGAATCTGGGCTCATCATCGCTTCCTCATAGTTCGCCGGTTCATCATGGTCTATTAACATGACTTCTAGAATAGGATCTCCGTACCACTCTGGTGTGGACCGTACTCTAGAAAACCTATGAGTTTCTGTAGTAACTTGATCTGAAGTTTCATGATCATCATCATTAGCTTCCTCACTAATTGGTGTAGGAATCACTGGAACTCATTTATGTGATGAACTACTTTCCAATTCAGGAGAAGGTACAATTACCTTATCAAGCTCTATTTTCCTCCCACTCACTTGTTTCGAGAGAAACTCCTTCTCTAGAAAGGATCCATTTTAGCAAAAAAGATTTTGCCTTTGGATCTATGATAGAAGGTGTACCCAAAATTTCCTTTGGGTATCATATGAAGACACACTTCTCCGATTAGGGTTCAAACTTATCAGGTTGAAGCTTTTTCACATAAGCATCGCAACCACAAATTTTAAGAAACGACAACTTTGGTTTCTTGCCAAACGACAGTTCATAAGGCGTCGTCTCAATGGATATTGATGGTGCCCTATTTAACGTGAATGCAGTTGTCTCTAATGCATAACCCCAAAATGATAGTGGGAAATCGGTAAGATAGATCATAGATCACACCATATCCAATAAAGTGCGGTTACGACATTCGGACACATCATTACACTATGGTGTTCCATGTGGCGTGAGCTATGAAACTATTCCACATTGTTTTAAATGAAGGACAAACTCGTAACTCAAATATTTTCCTCTACCATTAGATTGTAGAAACTTTATTTTCTTGTTATGATGATTCTCCATTTCACTCTGAAATTCTTTGAACTTTTCAAATGTTTCAGACTTGTGTTTCATTAAGTAGATATACCCATATCTGCTCAAATCATCTATGAAGGTCAGAAAATAACGATACCCACCACGAGCATCAACACTCATTGGACTGCATACATCGGTATGTATTATTTGCAATAAGTCACTAGCTCGTTCCATTGTTCCGGAGAATGGAGTTTTAGTCATCTTGCCCATAAGGCACGGTTCACAAGCATCAAATGATTCATAGTCAAGTGATTCCAAAAGTCCATCCTTATGGAGTTTCTTCATGCGCTTTACACCGATATGACCCAAACGGCAGTGCCACAAATATGTTGCATTATCATTATCAACTTTGCATCTTTTGGCATCAATATTATGAATATGTGTATCACTACGATCAAGATTCAATAAACCATCAACATTGGGTGTATGGCCATAGAAGGTTTTATTCATGTAAACAAAATAACAATTTATTCTCTGTCTTAGATGAATAATCGTATCGCAATAAACATGATCTAATCATATTTATGCTCAACGCAAACACCAAATAACATTTATTTAGGTTCAACACTAAACTCAAAAGTATAGGGAGTTTGCGATGATGATCATATCAATCTTGGAACCACTTCCAACACACATCGTCACTTCACCCTCAACTAGTCTCTGTTTATTCTGTAACTCCTATTTCGAGTTACTAATCTTAGCAACCGAACAAGTATCAATTACCCAGGGGCTACTATAAACACTAGTAAGGTACACGTCAATAACCTGTATATCAAATATACCCTTGTTCACTTTGCCATCCTTCTTATCCACCATATTCAAGACATTTCCGCTTCTAGTGACCATTTCCTTTGCAGTAGAAGCACTTAGTTTCAGGCTTTGGTCCAGTTTTGGGCTTCTTCACGGGAGTGACAACTTGCTTGTCATTCTACTTGAAGTTCCCTTTCTTTCCCTTTGCCCTTTTCTTGAAACTAGTGGTCTTATGAATCATCAACATTTGATGCTCTTTCTTGATTTCTACCTTCGTCGATTTCAACATCACGAAGAGCTCGGGAATCGTTTTCGTCATCCCTTGCACACTATAGTTCATCACGAAGTTCTAGTAACTTCGTGATACTGACTAGAGAATTCTGTCAATCACTATCTTATCTGGAAGATTAACTCCCACTTGATTCAAGTGATTGTAGTACTCAGACATTCTGAGCACATGCTCACTAGCTGAGCAATTCTCCTCCATCTTGTAGGCAAAGTACTTGTCAAAGGTCTCATACCTTTTGACATGGGTATGAGTCCGAAATACTAATTTCCACTCTTTGGAACATCTCATATGCTTCATGGTGTTTCAAAAACGTCTTTGAAGCCCCGATTCTAAGCCGTAAAGCATGATGCACTAAACTATCAAGTAGTCATCATATCGAGCTTTGCCAAACGTTCATAATGTCTGCATATGCACCTGCAATAGGTCCGTCACCTAGCGGTGCCTCAAGGCATAATTCTTCTGTGCAGCAATGAGGATAAACCTCAGATCACGGACCCAGTCCACATCATTGCTACTATCATCTTTCAACTTAGTTTTCTCTAGGAACATATAAAAAACATAGGGAAGCTATAACGTGATCTATTGATCTACAACATAATTTGCAAAATACTATCAGGGCTAAGTTCATGATAAATTAAAGTTCAATTAATCATATTACTTAAGAACTCCCACTTAGATAGGCATCCCTCTAGTCATCTAAATGATCACGCAATCCAAATCAACTAAACCATGTCTGATCATCACGTGAGACTGACTAGTTTTCAATGGTGAACATCACTATGTTGATCATATCTACTATATGATTCACGCTCGACCTTTCGGTCTCCCGTGTTCCATGGCCATATCTGCATATGCTAGGCTCATCAAGTTTAACCCGAGTATTCTGCGTGTGCAAAACTGGCTTGCACCCGTTGTATGTGAACGTAGAGCTTATCACACTCGATCATCATGTGGTGTCTCGGCACGACGAACTATAGCAATGGTGCATACTCAGGGAGGACACTTATACCTTGAAATTTAGTAAGGGATCATCTTATAATGCTACCGACGTTCTAAGAAAAATAAGACGCATAAAGGATAAACATCACATGCAATCAAAATATGTGACATATATGGCCATCATCATCTTGTGCTCATGATCTCCATCACCGAAGCATCGTCATGATCTCCATCGTCACCGGCGCGACACCTTGATCTCCATCGTAGCATCATTGTCATCTCGCCAACTATTATTACTACGACTATCGCTACCGCTTAGTGAAAAGTAAAACAACTACATGGCAATTGCATTGCATACAATAATGCGACAACCATATGGCTCCTGCCAGTTGCCGATAACTTTGTTACAAAACATGATCATCTCATACAACAATTTGTATCACCTCATTCTTGATCATATCACATCACAGCAAACCCTGCAAAAACAAGTTAGACGTCCTCTACTTTGTTGTTGCAGGTTTTACGTGGTTGCTACGGGCTTCTAGCAAGAACCGTTCCTACCTACGCATCAAAACCACAATGATTTTTCGTCAAGTTTGCCGTTTTAACCTTCAACAAGGACCGGGCATAGGCACACTCAATTCAACTAAAGTTGGAGAAACAGACACTCACCAGCCACCTATGTGCGAAACACATCAGTAGAACCAGTCTCGCGTAAGCGTACCCGTAATGTCGGTCTGAGCCGCTTCATCCAAGAGTACCACCGAATCAAAGTATGACATGCTAGTAAGCAGTATGACTATTATCATCCACAACTCTTTGTGTTCTAATCGTGCATATAACATCTACGCATAAACCTGGATCTAATACAACAGTTGGGGAACGCGGTAATTTCAAAAAATTTCCTACGATCACGCAAGATCTATCTAGGTTATGCATAGCAACGAGGGGGAGAGTGTGTCCACGTACCCTCGTAGACCGAAAGCGGAAGCGTTATGACAACGCGGTTGATGTAGTCGTACGTCTTCACGATCCGACCGATCAAAGTACCGAACATACGGCACCTCCGTGTTCAGCACACGTTCAGCTCGATGACGTCCCTCGTACTCTTGATCCAGTTGAGTCCGAGGGTGAGTTTCGTCAGCACGACGGCATGGTGACGGTGATGATGATGCTACCGGCATAGGGCTTCGCCTAAGCTTCGCAACAGTATGATTGAGGTGTGTAATTGTGAAGGGGGCAGGGCACACGGCTAAAAGATGAACTTGTGTGTTCTAGGGTGCCCCCGTGCCCCCGTATATAAAGGAGGAGGGGAGGCCGGCCAGCCCTCCTTGGTGCACCCCAAAAGGGGGAATCCTACTAGGACTCCAAGTCCTAGAAGGTTTCCACCAAAAAGGAGAGAGGGGGAAGGAAGGAGAGGGAGAGACGGAGAAGGAAAGGGGGGGGGGGCGTCGCCCCATTTCCCTTGTCCTATTCGGACTCAAGGGGGGGAGGGCATGGTCAACCCGCTTGCAGCCCTCCTCTCTCTCTCCACTAAGGCCCATCGAGGCCAATTAGTTCTCGGGGGAGTCTGGTAACCCTTCGGCACCCCGGTTTTATCCGAAACTTCTCCGGAACACTTTTGGTGTCCAAATATAGTCATCCAATATATCAATCTTTATGTCTCGACCATTTTGAGACTCCTTGTTACGTCCATGATCTCATCCGGGACTCTGAACAAACTTCGGTCATCAAAAACACATAACTCATAATACATATCATCATCGAACGTTAAGCGTGCGGACCCTATGGGTTCGAGAACTATGTAGACATGACCGAGACACATGTCTGGTCAATAACCAATAGCGGAACCTGGATGCTCATATTGGCTCCTACATATTCTACGAAGATCTTTATCAGTCAAACCACATAACTACATATGTTGTTCGTTTTGTCATCGGTATATTACTTGCCCGAGATTCGATCGTCGGTATCTCAATACCTAGTTCAATCTCGTTACCGGCAAGTCTCTTTACTCGTTCCGTGATACTTCATCCCGCTACTAACTCATTAGTCACAATGCTTGCAAGGCTTATAGTGATGAGTATTACCGAGAGGGCCCAGTGATACCTCTCCAAAACATGGAGTGACAAATCCTAATCTCGATCTATGCCAACCCAACAAACACCTTTGGAGACACCTGTAGAGCACCTTTATAATCACCCATTTATGTTGTGACATTCGGTAGCACATAAAGTGTTCCTCCGGTATTCGGGAGTTGCATAATCTCATAGTCCGAGGAACATGTATAAGTCATGAAGAGAGCAGTAGCATTGAAACTGTAACGATCATAATGCTAAGCTAACGCATGGGTCATGTCCATCACATCATTATCCTAATGATGTAATCCCGTTCATCAAATGACAACACATGTCTATGGTTAGGAAACATAACCATCATTGATTAACGAGCTAGTCAAGTAGAGGCATACTAGGGACTATAAGTTTTGTCTATGTATTCACACATGTACTAAGTTTCCGGTTAATACAATTCTAGCATGAATAAAAAACATTTATCATGAATTAAGGAAATAAATAATTACTTTATTATTGCCTCTATGGCATATTTCCTTCAATAACGACACGAAGGGTTGGGAATAGGGGATTTATCCGTCGCCACGCGGGGACTCTTGATCTTTTACTGACCTATAAAAGCAAAGGACAGTAAAACATTTCCCCCACGCTTTCATGTCTTGCTCCATTGCCAAAAGCTCACAAAGCTCCGGCGCTCTCGGATCCATCTCGAAGCTTCCAACCCCCTCTGCCACTTGTGAGCTGCGTTAGGACTTTCCCCAAAGAGGATGGGAGATACAGTGCAACAGAGATAAGTATTTCCCTTAGTGAGAATCAAGGTTTATCGAACCAATAGGAGAGTCACGCAAAGCCTCGTGAACAGCACCTGCACACGCAAAAGCAAATAGTTGCACCCAACGTGAGCAAGAGGGGTGTCAATCCTATTGAACTCATCACTTGCAAGGATCAAACCTTGAATAGGTAGAGGGATAAATTGCAAAGTAAAATAAATGTAAATAAATTGCAGGAAAGTATTTTGGGTTTTTATAATATGATAAAAGTAGACCCTGAGGCCATAGTTCTCACTAGAGGCTTCTCTCTCGAACACAGAGCATACAGTGGGTGAACAAATTACTGTTGGGAAATTGATAGAAAAAAACATAGTTATGATGTTATTCATGGCAGTAATCATGTATATAGGCATCACGTCCGAGACAAGTAGACCGACTCCTGCCTGCATCTATGGTATTAAGTTCATGAAAAACGAAGTAACACCTTAAGCAAGATAACATGTTGTACACAAACTAAACCCAATCAATATGAATAAACATGTGGTTTTACCCTTAATGTCAACCATACAAATATGTGTCATGTCCCCTTCTGTCACTGGGATATAACGCCCACAAGATTGAACCCATCAAAAAACACCTCTCCCACTGAATATAAATCAATCTAGTTAGCCAAATCAAACAGATAGATTGGGTAGAAATACAAAGCTATAACAATCATGCATAATAAAGTTTGGAAAAGACTTAATTACTTTCAATAAATAATTTGATCATGAACCCACAATTCATCGGATCCCAACAAATACACCGCAAAAGAAGATTGCATCGGATAGAACTCCAAGAAGACCGAGGAGAACATGGTATTGAAGATCAAAAAGAGAGAGAAAAAGCCATCTAACTACTAGCTATGGACCCATAGGTCTGTGGTGAACTACTCACACATCATCGGAAGGCAACAAGGATGATGTAGAAGCACTCCGTGATCGATTCCCTCTCCGGTAGAGTACAAAAAAAGGCCTCCACATGGGATCAAGGAAGAATAGAAGCTTCAGGTAGTAGAAAAGGTGTTTCAGGTGGCCCTCTGTTGGTTTGGGAATATTTGGGAATTTATAGAGTTCGAATTAGGTCAAACGGATTTGCGTGGGAGTCACGAGCTCAGGGGGCGCCACCCAGGGTGGGCTAGTGAGCCCGTGATTCTACCGTACATCTTATGGCCTCCTCCTAAACCTTCTAGAGTCCCTTTTGGTCCAGAAAAAATCACCGTAAAGTTTCATCATGTTTGGACTTTGTTTGGTATTGATTTTCTGAAAAGGCAAAAATAAGCAAGAAATATCAACTGGCACTACGCACTAGGTTAATAGTTGTCGTGCGAGCCACTCGTCACGGGTGTTATATCGGAAGGTGGTGAATCCTCGACGTCGGGGCAGTCAACTATCTAGTTCTTTTTAGTTAAGAACCCATTCCAAAAATTTTGGGCTGACTCACCAGGTTGTTGGATGACATGGGTGAGGTCGTCGGTATCTGGAGGTCGGCCATAGGTGCCTCAAAAGTTTTCCCTAAAGGCATCTTCAAGATCCTCCCAACTTCGGATGGAGTGAGGTGGCAGGCTTTTTAGCCAATGTCTTGTCGGACACTTTATTTTGAGCGGAAGGTATTAATGGCATGGAGGTCGCTCCGTGTGCCATGTGTATGCGGATGTGGAAATCTTCGATCCAGATAGCTGGATCGGTTGTCCCATCATACTGTTTGATGTTTATGGGTTTAAACCCATCTGAGAACTGATGTTCGATCACCTCGTGTGTAAAACAGATCGGGTGAGCGGGCCCTCAAAATCAAGCCATGTTATATTGAACGTCGGGGGATAGTCATGTCTGAGCCTATTCCGAGCTCCGTCATTCCTGTCTAACTAGGCTTCGTAAGCATTGAATCCGGCCAGTGCGCGCCCTCTTGACTCATAAATAGATTAGGGGGGCACTCAGTTGGCTTCTATCCTTGTACGGGCATAATAGGGCTCGGGGTAGCCAATGAGATCTTTGCCTTAATGGAACATTGTCATTTGGGGGGATCCCATTCTCCCCGATTGGCATGAAATGTCCTTTAGGTGGGCGGTCAGGTTGATCGGCACAACCACGTGTCAAAAGCACACTGTCAGTTGATACATCCATTTTGCATCATGTTTTCCTACTATTATTTGTAGTGTTCCTAATCAATATAACACTTTGTGGAGCAATTCTAATGCCTTTTGTCTCATAATATGCAAGGTTTACACAAATAGGGAGATTACCGCCAGCTGGAATTCTGGACCTGAAAAAACTATGTCAGATAACCTATTCTGCACATCTCCATATGAGCTAAAATTTTACGAAGATTTATTTTGGAATAAATAAAGAATAATGGAGAAAAGTACCAAAGGGGGCCACCCAAGTGCCCACAAGGCACTAGGACGCGCCAATCCTCCCCAGGCGCGCCCTGGTGCCCATCTTTTGGTATATAAGGCCATTTCCCTAAAAATGGGAGCTGACTTTCGGGACGGGGCGCCGTTGTCTCGAGGCGGAACTTGGGTAGGAGCACTTTTGCACTCCGGCGGAGCGATTCCGCCGGGAATACTTCCCTCTGGGAGGGGGAAATCCAAGCCGTCATCATCACCAACAACCCTCTTATCATGGGAGGGCTAATCTTCATCAACATCTTCAACATGAGCATCTCATCTCAAACCCTATTTCATCTCTTGTGCTCAATCTTTGTATCAAAACCTGAGATTGGTGCCTGTGGGTTGCTAGTAGTGTTTATTACATCTTGTAGTTGATGCTAGATTGTTTATTTGGTGGAATATCATATGTTCACATCTATTACGCTATTCAATTCCCCTCTGATCTTGAGCATGAATATATTTTGTGAGTAGTTGATTTTTGTCTTGAGGACATGGGAGAAGGCTTGTCATAAGTAATCATGTGAAATTGGTATTCATTCAATATTTTGATGATGTGTATGTTGTGATTCCCTTGGTGGTGTTATGTGAACGTTGACACTTCACTATCTTTGGGCCTAAGGGAATGTGATTGCTTGTATCTGCGTTGGTATTTCTCCGAAGAGGAGAGGATGATGCATCACAACAATGGTAAGTATTTCCCTCAGTTGTGAAACCAAGGTTATCAATCCAGTAGGAGAACCAAGCAACACTATGTAAACGGTACCTACACAACAAGAACAAATACTTGCAACCCAAGGCGTAAGAGGGGTTGTTAATCCCTCCTCGGTATTAAGATAAAGAAAATTGTATGAGATTGGATAAATAGATCTAGCAAAAACACAAAATAAAATAAGTAAAGAAAAAGTGCACCAAGGTATTTTTGGATTTTTGGAATAATAGATCTGAAAACAATATGATAGAAAATAGACCTGGGGCATAGATTTGACTAGTGGCTTCTCTCGAGAAAATAGCATATGGTATGTAAACAAATTATTGTTGCGCAATTGATAGAAAAGCAAATAATCATGACGATATCCAAGTCAATGATCATGTATATAGGCATCACGTCCAAGATTAGTAGACCGACTCCTGCCTGCATCTTCTACTATTACTCCATACATCGTCTGCTATCCAGCATGCATCTAATGTATTAAGTTCATGGAGAAACGGAGTAATGCAATAAGAACGATGAAATGATGTAGACAAGATCTTTTCATGTAGGAATAGACCCCATATTTTTATCCTTAATAGCAATGATACATGCGTGCCTCGCTACCCCTTCTGTCACTGGATGAGATACCGCAAGATCGAACCCATCACAAAGCACCTCTTCCTATTGCAAGAAAAATCAATCTAGTTGGCCAAACCAAACCAAAGTTTCAGAGAAGAAATACGAGGCTATAATAATCATGCATATAAGAGATCAAAGAAGACTCAAATAATATTCATAGAGAGAACTGATCATAAACTTGCCATTCATCGGATCTCAACAAACACACCGCAAAAAGTCATTACGTCAAATAGATCTCCAAAAACATTGAGGAGAACATTGTATTGAGAATCAATAAGAGAGAAGAATCCATCTAGCTACTACCTACGGATCCGTAGGTCTGTGGTAAACTACTCATGCATCATCGAAGGAGGACCAATGAGGATGATGAACCCCTCCGTGATCGTGTTCCCCTCAGACAAGGTGCCGAAAAGGGCCTCTAGATTGGATCTCGTGGTTCTGGAACTTGCGGCAGCTGGAACTGTGTTTCATCGACTCCTCGAGGGTTTCTAGAATATTTGAGAATTTATAGATCTAAGAGGCGGTGGAAAGGAGCTCCGTGGGCCCCACCACCCACCAAGGTGTGCCAAGGGCCTCTGGCGCGCCTAGGTGGGTGGTGGGCCCCATGGTCCTTCCCTGGGGCACTTCCTTGGCTCCCAAGTTGTCTTCTGGAGAGAAAAAAATCTCCAGAAAGTTTCGCTGCGTTTGGACTCCGTTTGATCTGGATATTCTGCGAAGTAAAAAAAACAAGCAAAAAAATAGCAACTAACACTGGGCACCATATCAATAGGTTAGTCCCAAAGAATGATATAAAGTTGCTATAAAATGAATATAAAACATCCAAGAATGATAACATAATAACATGGAACAATTAAAAATTGTAGATACTTTGGAGTCATATCAGCATCCCCAAGCTTAATTCCTGCTCGTCCTCGAGTAGGTAAATGATAAAAGAAGAATTTTTAATGTGGAATGTTCCCTAACATGTTCATCACATATTGTTTTCTTTTGTAGCATGGACATTTGGACTTTTAGATGGTTCAAAGGAATAGTCTATATTTGACATGAAGATTTCAATACTCAAGCGTATCAACAAGCAACCATGTCTTTCAAAATACCAACACTAAAGAAAGTTATCCCTAGCCCATCATGCTTAGTCATTTATCCATTCACGAAACACACTCGAATATTAGCTACATCCAATGCACAAGTATGATCATAGTGCTCCCTAGTTGGTCCTTTATAAGAGAAGATGGAGACTCAAATAAAAAGAAAAATTGCATAAAGTAAATAGATAGGCCCTTCGCAGAGGGAAGCAGAGATTTGTAGAGGTGCCAGAGCTCAGAGCTTAAATTGAGAGAATTGTTTTGGGAAGGCATACTTTTCCCGTCAACGAAAACAACTGAGTAGTTCCCAATACTTTCCATGCTAGATACATGATAGGCGGTTCCCAAACATAAATAAAGTTTACTCCTTTTTCCACCATTCTTTCACAATCCATGGCTAGCCGTATCCACGGGTGCCTTCTGCACCAGCACTTTCCAAGGAATTTATTATTTAACAACATAAAGTAAATTTCTTTTTCATTTCGGGACTGGGCATCCCTATTACCGCCACACTCTTGTGCAATGACAAGTGAATAAACACTCATCTTGAGAATAACACATCTAGCATGGAAAAATATTGGCCATCCCCTGCCGCTTCATGAGCGGTACAGGCACACAAAAAGGAAATTCATTTTGGAAATTAGAGATGGCACATAAAAATTTACTTGGAACGACACGGAAATACCGCATATAGGTAGGTATGATGGACTCATTTGGCTCAACTGGTGAGGGAGTCCTGGATTAGGGGGTATCCGGACAGCCGGACTATATACTTTGTCCGGACTATTGGAGCGTGAAGACACAAGACTCAAGACTTCGTCCCGTGTCTGGGTGGGATTCTCCTTTGCGTGGAAGACAAGCTTGGCGATCCGGAAATTATATTTCCTTCTTTGTAACCGACTCCATGTAAACCCTAGCCCTCTCCGATGTCTATATAAACCGGAGAGTCTAGTCCTTAGAGATAGAATCATAATTATCATAGGCTAGCTTCTAGGGTTTAGCCTCTATGATCTCGTGGTAGATCAACTCTTGTACTACTCATATCATCAATATCAATCAAGCAGGAAGTAGGGTTTTACCTCCATCGAGAGGGCCCGAACCTGGGTAAACATTGTGTCCCCTGCCTCCTGTTACCATCAGCCTTAGACGCACAGATCAGGACCCCCTACCCGAGATCCGCCGGTTTTGACACCGACATTGGTGCTTTCATTGGGAGTTCCTCTATGTCGTCGCTGCAAGGCTTGATGGCTCCTCCAATCATCAACAACGACACGGTCCAGGGTGAGACTTTTCTCCCGGAGAGATCTTCATGTTCGGTGGCTTCGCACTGCGGGCCAAATCACTTGGCCATCTGGAGCAGATCGACAGCTACACCCCTGGCCACCAGGACAGGTTCAGAAACTTGAACTACACGGCCTATATCCGTGGAGGCTTAACGGATTCGGGCCTGAGCCACGAGCGCCGGACAGTCACGACGAGCACGGCCTAGACCTGCTGGCAGACAATGCTCGGGATATCGCCCCTGCAGGAGCCCTAGACCTAAATGTGGAGCAGATTGCATCGTCCGAGGACGGGTGGATGGACCCTGCCCTAGAGGCCGCACACTCATCGGCGGTAGATCCGAACACAGACTTCACCCCCAAGGAAGCCTGTGAAACCGGACCCCCGTACTCATATCCGGTTGTAGGTTCCAGTCCGTGCGCCTCCAAACCCGCCGAATCTGGTTGGGCTCCGGTAATGGAGTTCACCGCTACGGATATCTTCCAGCACTTGCCCTTTGGCGACATGCGAACTCTTTAAAGTCCCTCTCTTTGTCAGGAGACTCTCGGACGAACTATGTCCGGCTTGAATGGGAAGCAGGCGACGAAGGAATTCGTTGTCCACCCACCACCCACTTCATAGCCACTATCGACGATGTATCAAACATGCTTGACTTCGACTCTGATGGTACCGACGGTATGGACGTTGGCACAGGAGACGATTCAGAATCAACTGGGTGCTGGACTGCCACCTCGTCATGGTGGATACGCCTAAGGAGGAGGACGACGACAATCCGAAAGATAAAACCCCTGGGCAAAAGCCAAAACGACAGCGCAGACGCCGCTCCAAGTCCAGCAACAGTAAAAATAGCGATAAGAGCGCCAGAAAGATCGACACCCCAGTCAACTCCGAAGGCAATAACGACATATGTACCCAGCAATGGAGCTGGATGAGCCAGGTCACGCCGAACACAGCTCGGAGCAGACACCCGATCACAATGATCCCGAGGGACGAATTCAGCAAACCGCCCCAGGACAAGAACACCGTCCGGATGACGATGCATTCATCATCCCGGAAACATGCTTGGAACGAGATAACCTCCACAGAAGGCTTATGGCCACTGCGAGAAGTCTAAAGAAGCAGAAGCAACGGCTAAAGGCCGCACATGAAACGCTCAATCGCAGATGGAATAAAGTGCTAGACACTGAAGAAAAGTATGGCCATGATCGCCATACATAGAGCTATCCAAAACGCAAGGTGCTGCCAGAATTCGACGACGAGGCCGTTCCACCAAAGAACAACACGGCCAGGAGGCCGGACAAACCACTTCATAACTGCAACAGAGCAGCTATCGACGCCGCACACAATCTATGCGAGCTCCTGGATAAAAAGCCGGCGCGGCTAGGTCCGTCTATGGATCTAACGGACAAACCCCGGCGCAGGACTATGGTCACCAAAACGATCATACGATCGGATACCAGTTCGGAATCAACACCGGACACAACAACAGCCGACGGCATGCCACAGCACGTCCAGATATAGAGGGGCTGCTCACCCCCTGTGCTTCACCGAAGAGGTACTGGACCATGAACTTCCATAGGGTTTCAAACCTGTGAACATAGAGGCATACGACAGAACGACAGACCCAGGGGTTTGGATCGAGGATTTTATCCTGCATATACACATGGCTCGTGGGGACGACCTCCACGCCATCAAATACCTTCCCCTCAAGTTGAAGGGACCAGTTCAACACTGGTTGAAAAGCCTCCCCGAAATTCAATTGGAAGTTGGGAGGAACTCGAGGACGCTTTCAGGGCCAATTTTCAAAGGACCTATGTCCGGCATCCAGATGCAGACGATTTAAGTCACATAATCCAACAGCCCGGAGAGTCCGCCCGCAAGCTCTAGAACAGATTCCTCACTAAGAAGAATCAAATCGTCGATTGTCCGGATGCCAAAGCCTTAGCAGCCTTCAAACACAACATCCGGGACGAGTGGCTCGCCAGACACCTCGGCCAAGAAAAGCCAAGAACAATGGCAGCCTTAACAATCCTTATGACCCGCTTTTGCGTAGGTGAAGATAGCTAGTTGGCTCGTAAAGGCACCAACAACCCAACTACATCCAAAATCAGGGATGGCAACGGGAAGCCACGGTGCAATAAAAACAAACGACAAAACAAGGAAGAGAGTCCGGACAACACAATGGTCAACGCCAGATTCAGGGGCTCTCGACCCGGTCAACAAAAGAAGCCATTTAAAGGAAGCAAAGAGGGACCGTCCGGCCTGAACAAAGTCCTGGACAGACTGTGCCAAATTCATGGCACCCCCGACAAACCTGCGAACCACACTCACAGAGAGTGCTGGGTCTTCAAGCAGGCTGGAAAATTATATGCCGAACACAAGGGAAGGGAAACACCAAGTGAAGATAAGGATGAACCTCGCCAGCCGAACACTAGGTGACAGAAAAAATTCCCACCAGAGGTAAAAACAGTAAACATGATCCACACGACTCACACACCCACGAGAAGGTGCGAACGCGCACTCAGAGACGCATACGCTGTAAGGCTCGTTGCCCCCAAATTTAACCACTGGTCGGCCTGCCCGATCACCTTCGATCACAGGGACTGCCCGACTAGTAATTGGCACGGAGGATCAACTGCCTTGGTGCTCGACCCAATAATCGACGGATACCATCTCACTCGCGTCCTCATGGATGGCGGCAGTAGTCTTAATTTAATTTACCAGGACACTATCCGCAGGATGGGGATAGACCCATCCAAATTCAGCCAAAGTAACACCACCTTCGAAGGGGTGATACCAGGCATTAAAGCCTACAACACGGGCTCTGTTGTACTGGAGGTAACATTCGGTTCCCCAGGAAACTCCAGAAGCGAAGAACTACTCTTCACCATCGCCCCTTTCCAAAGCGGCTATCATGCATTGCTTGGGAGAATGGCCTTCGCCCACTTCAACGCAGTACCGCATTACGCCTACCTTACACTCAAGATGCCCGGTCCACGTGGCGTCATCACTGTTAACGGAAACACAGAGCGCTCTTCACGCATGGAGGAATACGCGACGGCTCCAGTGGCCGGACTCTAAGCGGGCTCTAAATACCAGAAAGCATGACTAGTCGTTAAGACCACGGACACGGTTAGACGAGTCCGGCAGCCCGGATAAACCTGAGCTAGGAGCTAGGGGCAGCCCGGATATATGTAATCCCATAGAGGACACCAGGGGCTATAGATAGTTAATAAAGCCCCACTGTTGGCTTAACCTCATTAACAGGCTAATGTCTTACACTTTTACTACCCATCGCACGCTCATGTTATGCTCTTCTACATGAGTTTTTCTTTTTACAGTCACCATTCGTGCGATACCCTTCCAGGACATGGCACAACGGAGATAAAGGCGCAGACTTGCAGCAGGGCCCCGATCAAAGGTTTCTCTTTAGATTAAGCCCATGTGTAAACCTTTTTTATTGCCTCTTGTTGTTTACACATCCCATGGGTACTACATCCACAGAGGATACTGCCGTTATTGGCATTTCTCCATGACAGACTAATGCACGTACCTGGAAATACAGGATTCATAATGAAGGGCGTTACTCAGCCCAGTATATGATACAAAGTCCGAATACCTTCGGGAGTGTTCGGCGTCGTGAGTTTGGCCTTATATGCATCAGCTCCGAATCATGTCTTTGGTCAAATGTTGGGGTTGCCCGGCTCCTGGGTTTGCCGCCTTACATTCCGTTCTTATCGGCTAAGGCAACCAAAGGAGAACTACTGCGATTGTGCCCTAGTTATTCCGGATGAGCACCTCAGTAGAGAAACCCAAAAACTGACTGTCATGATACAATGAGAGACTGTTCAACCACTCAAAGACCTATCGGAATCTTTAGGATTCCTCCGTATTAACGAAGGACCGTTTCCCGGTCATGTACACACGCGCCCGTATTCGGATGCACACGAAGGTACCAGGGGCTACATAGTAGACCCACCGTCAAACTCCTATGGCTAAGTGAAAGTGTTACAGCTATATAGTCCGGTTGCCTAGTTCGACGTGCGGTCAGCTCCTTAATGGACCAAGATGTTGGATCAAGTGTGATTATGCATTTTTCGCGAACACCCCCGCATTGTATGCGCGGGGGTTGAAGCCAACGACTGCTAACTTTCAGATTACACATATACATAAAAACGGCTGCACAAGAGGCACAATAATACTTTCGGACAAAAAGTATAAATATAGCCTCATAATCAAAATAACATTGTTTTTACAATAAACGCGATTTGTCACTCGAACATGATATTCTTCGAGCACTGAGCCTCTATTAAATGAGCACCTTCTGTTACCTGCTCCAAGTAGTGCTCGGCCGGATCCTGGCCTCCCGCCGTATTCTGGGTCGCAACGATGGTGGCCTCCATATCTGTACAATATGCTTTAACGCGGGCAAGAGCCATCCATGCACCCTCTATACACGCCGACCTCCTCATGGCATCGATCCGTGATACGGCACCAAGGAATTATTGCACTAAACCAAAATAACTGTCCGGCTTAGGCTCCTTTGGCCAAAGATGGTCTATTACAGACCACATTGCAAGACCGGACAACCTATGAAGCTCAGCCACAGCAGCCATCTTCTCACTCAATGGCAATGGGCATGCGGGAGCATTGAATTGCGATTAGAATAGCTTCTCCACTTCTTTATCACCTTGATCCTCGAAAAACTTGGTCGCATCAGCTGTACTCTTCGCCAAGTCCGCATACACGTCTGCAGGACTCTATCGTCCATCCAGGGGAGCATACTTCGGATCTAAAAACTTCATCCGCAATAAGTAGGGGTTTCCAGCCGCGATTTCTCCGGCCTGTCGAAGCTCCTCCCGCGCATCCTTGCTTTCAGACCGCGTCTCCTTGGCCCCATCAAGTGCCTTCTTCAGGTTAGCCAAGTTCACCTAATTCTCCTTCTCAAGGAGTTCATATCGGTTGGCGGCATTTTTCAGCTCCACAACCATCTCGGCTATTTTGTCTTCGCTTCGGCGATGAGCAGCCTGTTTGGCTCTCAACTCTTCGGCCACCTTTAGGGCAGCCGCATTACTAGCCCGAGCTTGTTCCTTGGCCTGGGCAAGTTCCGCCCTCAGGGCTTCCACGGCAGCAGCACCGTCTGCAGTCCAAGCATATAGCATTAATATTATGCTCCTCTCAATTTTTCCTATACAACATAATAAGGAAAGCAGAGCACATACCTTGTGACTCGTTAAGCCGCTCATTCACCAGCGTGATATCGACATCAATAGCTCCAATCTGCCTCCTTAGTTCGGCAACTTCAACGGACCGGTCGGATGCCGGATCCTTATACACATGCGCATATATACAACGCAATCATTACTTACACAATATGATCCTCCGTTTGCCGTCTAGGGCGGGCAACCAGAGTCTCAGGGGCTACTATCCATGTGGAGCACACCTAGCGCGTGCATCACAGCCACAAATTACGTATTTTTTCATTACATACCTCAAAGCCTCGGAGCAGACTCGTAAAGGCTTCATTCAACCCGCTTGTGGCGGAGGAAATCTTCCCGAGCACCATGCTCATTAATGAACGGTGCTCCTCCGAGAGAGCAGCTCGCTCCAGAAGGCCCGTCAGTGTGTCCGCCCGGACACCGAACTATGCCGGACCCTTCTCATTGCCCCCCGTGATAGCTGAATGCTCTGGGCTCAGGGCAGCCGAAGGATTAGCTTCTGGCTTCGGCAGATCCGGACTCCTCCGTGACGACACCTCGGGGTCGCCCGCCTCATGAGGCGGAGAGGTTGGTGGGGTCTCACTCTCCATCATCTCCGAAGGGAGATCCCACGAAGATGAACTCTGTCGAGAAGAGCTGCTAGCTGGACTGCAAAGAACAGATCCTGGTTATTGTTCTTGGAGAAAAGCAGTACCTTCGAATTTACGATTAACTTACAGCTCGGTTGAGGGCTGGCCCATTGGCGGGCATGACGCGGTGAGGGCGCCCTTCGGGGCAGGGCCCCCTGGTGACACTTTTCCCCCTGTTTGGGCACCTCCGTCTCCAAGTCTTCAGAGGCGGCCCTCTTCTTCCTGCGCAGGGAGGAGGCCTTAGATTCCCCTCCCTGACTATCCTCCTTTGGGGAGGTAGCAATTCCCCCGGTTTGGATGTGCAGTGTGTGAAGTTCGGCTTCTCTGATCTTCCCTTCATCTTTCCCTCAGGGCATTTTGCTAAGCACCCGGCCAAGCATCTTGGCTATGGTAGGACTAGGCGAGCCTTCGGGAAGTGGCGCCGGACACCTGATTCTCTCCGCCTTGCTGAGCCATTCCTGGCCACAGAGGATTTTCAGAATAATGATTATGATAAATTTGAACGAAGTGTTCGGTTTCGGGTTTACTTACTTGGGTATCTGGGTGATTGCAGCTTAGGCCCGCATCCTCGGTGGTGTCCGGACACTTTATTTGTGGTCCGAAGAATAATTTACACATCCCTTCGAGCGTCAGGCGAAGAAGTGCAGAATAGTCCGCGAACCCTCTGGATTGAACTCCCACATCCGGAGAGGTCGGCGTTTGCACGACAACATCCGTCGGATTAGCATTACCTGAATTATGCCGACAAGGTTAATGTCCCTCTCAAGAAACTCCCGGATACAGCTCTGCATTGTTGGTACATCACTAGCAGACCCCCAATCCCGTCCTACATTGGTCCTTGACGCCAGTTGTGACGGAGGGCCCGAACGGAAGTCGGGGGCAGCCACCCACTTTGTGCCTCTGGGAGCCATGACGTAAAATCACCTCTGGTGCCATAAATCGGATACCTCTGGGAAAGAACCCTCTGGCCATGGGGCATCGGCGTTCCTGCTTATTACGGCACCTCTGCACTCTGCATGTCGCCCCTCAATCATCTTCGGCTTCACATTGAAGGTCTTGAGCCATAAGACAAAGTGTGGAGTGACGTGGAGAAAAGCCTCGCACACAATGATGAACGATGAGATATGGAGGATAGCGTCCGGAGCTAGATCGTGAAAATCTAACCCATAATAGAACATGAGCCCCCTCACAAAGGGATCAAGGGTGAGGCCCAAGTCGCGGAGGAAGTGAGAAACAAATACGACACTCTCATTAGGCTCAGGAGTAGGGATGACCTGCCCTGGAGCAGGAAGCCTGTGCTGGATGTCGGCAGTCAAATATCCGACCTCCCTAAGCCTCGCAATGTCCTCCTCTTCGACCGAGGAGGCCACCCATCGGCCTTGAGGGTTGGATCCGGACATATTGGAGGATCTGGGGTGTTTGAGTTTGGGTCTCGGGTGTTAGAACTCGAGATGCGAAAATGCGCAAGAGTGGTGGAAAAGAGGTATAGGCCTTGGCCCCTTTATAAAGGGGGTGAATATCAAGCGTCCTCAGCATGACCGCTTGGGACTTATCTAAAAACACGGAGTCATACCAACAGTCCTCGTGGGGTTGCGCACGCCCATATCGATGGAAGATCCCGCGATACGGGGGACACAATCTCTGCTTTGGCAGGGCATGCCAATAAAACTGCCTCGCAATGCGTACCGAAGTGGGCTAAGAAAAACCGGTTCGTGTTGGGCCGGGCCACGATACAGGGGCACGAAAAAATTGCCAGCATATTAGATTTATACTATGCTCTCTACGGTGGTATGTGAAGATCATCTTGCAGATCTGGACACGGTTCAGGTGTTCGATAATTACTATTCGGAGATGGAACCCTCCTTGCAATGCTGAAGACAAGACTGCGCGCCGGACTCATCGTCATTGAAGCCTGGTTCAGGGGCTACTGAGGGAGTCCTGGATTAGGGGGTATCCGGACAGCCGGACTATATACTTTGTCCGGACTATTGGAGCGTGAAGACACAAGACTCAAGACTTCGTCCCGTGTCCGGGTGGGACTCTCCTTTGCGTGGAAGACAAGCTTGGCGATCCAGAAATTATATTTCCTTCTTTGTAACCGACTTCATGTAAACCCTAGCCCTCTCCGGTGTCTATATAAACCGGAGAGTCTAGTCCTTAGAGACAGAATCATAATCGTCATAGGCTAGCTTCTAGGGTTTAGCCTCTACGATCTCGTGGTAGATCAACTCTTGTACTACTCATATCATCAATATCAATCAAGAAGGAAGTAGGGTTTTACCTCCATCGAGAGGGCCCGAACCTAGGTAAACATTGTGTCCACTGTCTCCTATTACCATCAACCTTAGACGCACAGATCGGGACCCCCTACCCGAGATCCGCTGGTTTTGACACCGACAACTGGGTCTAGGATTTTGGATGCACAAGTAGTATTCCCACTTAGTACAAGGAAAGGCCATCAAATAGATTGAGAAACAACCAACCAAAAAACAAAAATTTACATAAACGAGCATTGGACATTACTAACACCGATAATGCACCATAAGTAGGATGTAATTTCATTGCACAACTATCGGCTTTCGTGCTTGCATAGGGAATCACAAACCTTAACACCAATATTCTTACTAAAGCATAATTACTCACCAACATGACTTGCATATTACTATCATCATATCTCAACTATTACAAAGAATCAAGTTTATTTTATCCAATGATCTTCATGAAAGTTTTTACTATATCTCTCTTGGATATCTCACACTTTGGTACTAGATTAATATATTACCATTGCTTATGACAAGCTCTCAAACAAATTTAAGTGAAGAACGTGACCACATAAATTTTTGTCTCTCAAAATAATACTCCCTCCGTTCCAAATTACTCATCGTGGTTTTAGTTCAAATCTGAACTAAAACCACGATGAGTAATTTGGAACGGAGGGAGTATAAGTGAAGCATGAGAGAATTTCTTCAAAAATTTACTAACTCTCAAATTAATATAGGTGAAGCATGAGAGTATTTCTTCAAAAATTAAAGCACCACCATGCTCAAAAAGATATAAGTGAAGCACTAGAGCAATTCCAACAAATCATAACATCATTTTGGCTCTCTCAAAATAGGTGTGTCCAGCAAGGATGATTACAACAAACTAAAAAGCAAAACAAGCAAAGACTCATACAATACAAGACGCTCTAAGCAAAATTGATGATATGTGATAAATAAAAATATAGCTCCAAGCAAAATTACTAATGGTGTTAGAAGAAAGAGGGGATGCCTTCCGGGACATCCCCAAGCTTAGTTGCTTTGTTCTCCTTAAATATTTCCTTGGGGTGCCATGGGCATCCCCAATCTTAGGCTCTTTTCACTCCTTATTTCTTCATCCCTCGTGATCTCACCCAAAACTTCAAATCTTCAATCACACAAAACTCAACAAAACCTTCGTGAGATCCGTAAGTAATAAAGAAAATCACCATCTTAATTACTGTTGCCAACCCATTCATATTTTATTATTGCATTATACCAACTATATTCTAACTTTTCCATGGCTTAGACCCTCCAATACAATCCATAGATTCATCAAAATAAGCACACAATGCAAAGAAAACATAATTTTTCAAACGCAGAACAACCTGTAGTCATCTGGACATCGACCATACTTATTTAACTCCAAAAATTCTGAAAACTTAGGACAACATAGGCAATTTCTAAGTCAATCTTGTGTAAAAAATTCAGAATTTTTTGTTGCTTCTGTGATTTTTAAAAATTCAGCTACTGGACGCAAAAGTTTCTGTTTTCAACAGGATCAAATCAACTTTCACCCAACATGATCCTATAGGCTTTACATGGCACAAATGCTAACTAAACATAAAACACAATCATAATAGTAGAATAATTGTGTGAACACACAAAAACAGAAACAAAAAAGGCAAAAATAAAATTTATTCATTGGGTTGCCTCCCAACAAGCGTTATTGTTTCACGCCCTTAGCTAGGCATAATGCATAGATTCAAGTATTGTCGTCTTTATTTTTTGCTCCATAGGTTTCCCTCATGATTTATTTGTATGGTGGCTTAATTCTTGTTCTAGGGAATTGTTCCATACCCTTTCTCAAGGGAAATTGAAGTTTAATATTCCCTTCTTCATATCAATCACGACACCTATAGTTTGTAAAAATGGCCTACCAAGTATAATGGGACAAGACGGATTGCAATCAATATCAAGAACAATAAAATCTATGGGCACATAGTTCCTATTTGCAAGAATAAGAACATCATTTATCCTTTCCAAAGGTTTTTTAATAGTAAAATCCGCCAAGTGCAAATTAAGAGAACATTCTTCCAACTTGGTAAAACCTAGCACATCACATAGAGATTTCAGAATTGTGGAAACACTAGCATCCAAATCACATAAAGCAAAGAACTCATAAATTTTAATATTGACTTTAATGGTAGGTTGCCATTCATCATATAACTTTCTAGGAATTGAATTTTCTAATTCCAACTTTTTTTCTAAAGCTTCCATCATCGCTTCTACAAATATGTTTAGTAAAAGCTTTATTTTGCTCATAAGCATTGGGTGAATTTATCATGTATTGAAACAAAGAAATACATTCAATCAAAGAGCCACTATCATAATTAAAATGTTTCTGATCCAAAAGAGTGGGCACATCACTAGTTAAAGTTTTGACCTCTCCAAACCCACTTTTATCAAAATTCTCAACAAGATTTTCACCCTTCGAATTATGGGGATGCCCTCTAGCTAAAGTTGACTCTTCTTCAGTCCCTTTGTCATCATGTTTAATATTAATAAACAAGGAATCAATAGAAGAAACACCAATCATTTTAAGATCTTCATCATTATTATAAAAGTAATCGGTAGAAAACACTCTTTCTAAAAATTCACTTTTAGCTCTAAGCATAGCAGTCCTTTTCTTAATTTTATCCATAGAAACATATAATGCTTTAATTGACTCATTAACATCACCCTTAGGTGAAAAAAAAATTAATCTTAAGATTTTCTACATCATGCGAAATTCTATCAATGCTTCTAGATATATCATCAAGTTTACTCAATTTTTATTTTATCATAGTATTAAAAACTTTTTGAGCATTGATAAATTCTTTAATATTACTCTCAAGATCAGAGGGGTTCCTATTATTATTGTAAGAAGAATTACCATAGGATTTGCCATAATTATTAGAGGAATTTCCAGGAAAAGGCCTAGGATTAAAATTACCTCTATAAGCATTGTTATTAAGATTATTTCGCGAGATAAAATTCACATCTACGTGGTCACGATTTTGCTAAATCAAAGTAGAAAAAGGCACGTCATTAAGATCAATAGGAGAATTTTTACTAGCAACCAATTTCATAAGAGCATCAACGTTTTCACTCATAGCAGTAACTTCTTCAACCGAATTAACCTTTTACTAGTAGGTGCTCTTTCAGTATGCCATTGTGAATAATTTGTCGTGATATTACCTAACAGTTTTGTAGCTTCACCCGAAGTAATTCCATAAAAGTACCACCCGCGGCGGAATCTAAAAGATTTCTAGAAACAAAATTCAATCCTGCATATTGTTTTTGTATAATTATGCAAAGATTTAAACCATGAGTAGGACAATTTCTTAGCATCAATTTAATTCTTTCCCAAGATTATGCAACATGTTCATGGTCAAATTGCTTAAAATTCATGACTTGATTTCTAAGGCAATATTTTTTGCGGGCAGAAAATACTTTGTAATAAAAGCATCTTCGCACTTATCCCAAGAATTGATATGATTGCGAGGCAAAGAAGAAAATCATGTTTTTTGCACGATCTCGCAAAGAGAAAGGAAACAATTTCAACTTCACAATATCCTTGTCCACATATTTTTTCTTTTGCATATAACACAATTCTATGAAAGTGTTTAGATGGGACATGGCATCCTCATTAGGAGTATCGTAAAATTGTTTTTTGATAACTAGATTCAACAAAGCGGCATTAATATCATAAGATTCCGCACTAGCAGCGGGAGGAGCAATAGGAGTACCGATACGTCTCCAACGTATCTATAATTTTTTATTGCTCCATGCTACTTTATCTACTGTTTTAGGCAATATTGGGCTTTATTATCCACTTTTATATTATTTTTGGGACTAACCTATTAACCGGAGGCCCAGCATAGATTTGCTGTTTTATGCCTATTTCAGTGTTTCGAGGAAAAGGAATATCAGACGGAGTCAAAACGGAACGAAATCAACTGGAGAAGTTATTTTTGGAAGGAAAGCCGCCCGATGGACTTGGAGTGCACGTCAGGGAAGAAGGGAGGTTCCCACGAGGGTGGGGGCGCCCCCCTGCCTCATGGCCCCCCCTTTGGTCCACCGACGTAATCCTTTCACCCATATATACCTACATACCCTAAAACTTCCAGAACAGAAGATAGATCGGGAGTTCCGACGCCGCAAGCCTCTGTAGCCACCAAAAACCTCCCGGGAGCCCTTCCCGGCACTCTACCGGAGGGGGATCCCATCACGGTGGCCATCTTCATCATCCCGGCGCTATCTATGACGAGGAGGGAGTAGTCCACCCTCGGGGCTGAGGGTATGTACCAGTAGCTATGTGTTTGATCTCTCTGTCTCTCTCATGTTCTCTCTCGTGTTCCCTCTATGGCACGATCTTGATGTATCCCGAGCTTTGTTATTGCAGTTGGATCTTATGATGTTTCTCCCCCTCTACTCTCTTGTGATGAATTGAGTTTCCCCTTTGAAGTTATCTTATCGGATTGAGACTTTTATGAGCACACTTGATGTATGTCTTGCCGTGATTATCTGTGGTGACAATGGGATATCATGTGCCACTTGATGTATGTTTTGGTGATCAACTTGCGGGTTTCGTGACATTGGGAACCTATGCATAGGGGTTGGCACACGTTCTTGACTCTCCGATAGAAACTTTGGGGCACTCCTTGAAGTACTTTGTGTTGGTTGGATGAATCTGAGATTGTGTGATGCATATCGTATAATCATGCCCACGGATACTTGAGGTGACAATGGAGTATCTAGGTGACATTAGGGTTTTGGTTGATTTGTATCTTAAGGTGTTATTCTAGTATGAACTCTTTTATAGATTGATCCAAAAGAATAACTTTGAGGTGGTTTCGTACCCTACCATAATCTCTATGTTTGTTCTCTGCTATTAGTGGCTTTGGAGTGACTCTTTGTTGCATGTTGAGGGCTTGTTATATTATCTATCTATGTTATTATTTTTGAGAGAACTTGCACTAGTGAAAGTATGAACCCTAGGCCTTGTTTCCTATCATTGCAATACCGTTTACACTCACTTTTATCATTGGTTACCTTGCTGTTTTTATTATTTCAGATTAAAAAAACCTATATCTACTATCTATTTTGCACTTGTACCACCATCTCTTCACCGAACTAGTGCACCTATACAATTTACCATTGTATTGGGTGTGTTGGGACACAAGAGACTCTTTGTTATTTGGTTGCAGGGTTGCTTGAGAGAGACCATCTTCATCCTACGCCTCCTACAGATTGATAAACCTTAGGTCATCCACTTGAGGGAAATTTTCTACTGTCCTACAAACCTGTGCACTTGCAGGCCCAACAACGTCTACAAGAAGAAGGTTGTTTAGTAGACATCAAGCTCTTTTCTGGCGCCGTCGCCGGGGAGGTGAGTGCTTGAAAGTATATCTTTAGATCTTGCAATCGAATCTTTTTGTTTCTTGTTTTAGCACTAGTTAGTATATAAAAGAAAATTACAAAAAAATGGAATTGAGTTTGTCTGATACGCTTCACCTTTTTAATATCTTTCGTGAGTATGATGGAAAGTAAAATTGTGCCAAAGTGCTAGAAGAAGAATTACATAGAATGCTTGGCATGAAATATGTGAATGATGAGCATGATTGCAATGTTGTTAGTATGAATTCCTTGAATACCCATGATGCTAATGATATGCAAATCCACAAGCTTGGGGAAGCTATGTTTGATGAAGATGATATTTTTTGTCCCCCAAGCTTTGATGAGCAAATTTACTATGATGAAAGCATGCCTCCTATCTATGATGATTATTGTGATGATACGTATGCCATAAAGAAGAAGTTTGCTTATGTGGAGACTAGTAAATTTTCTATGCTAGTAGATCATGAAAAGAATGCTTGAGGTGCTGGTTATATTGTTTAATTCATTCATGATGCTACTGAAAATTATTATGAGGGAGGAACATATGCTTGTAGGAATTGCAATAATATCAAGTTTCCTCTCTATGTGCTTAAATTCTTGAAGCTATGCTTGTGTTACCTTCCTATGCTTGTTGATCCTTGTTCCCATAAGTTGTTTTCTCACAAAATCCTTATGAATAGGAAGTGGGTTAGACTTAAATGTGCTAGTCATATGCTTCATGATGCTCCCGTTATGTTTCAATTCTTATCCTTTATGTGAGCATCATTGCCGTCATCATGCCTAGCTAGAAAGGCATTAAAGAAAAGCGTTTGTTGGGAGACAACCCAATATTTATCCTAACTGTTTTTGTGTGTCCACATGATTATGCTACTGTAGTAATCATGTTTTACAGCTTTTGTTTCAATAAAGTGCCAAGTAAGACCTTTAGGATGGCTTACGGTGATAGTTGTGTTGATCCTGCTGAAAATCAGAAACTTTTGCACCCAGTAAATTAGTTTTGTTAATTCACAGTAATGTGCTTCTAATCTGATTATTTTTGCTTCAGATTGGTAAATAAATTGATTAGGACTTCCTAATTTGGTAGGATTGTTGGAGTTCCAGAAGTATACGTTTGATACAGATTACTACAGACTGTTCTGTTTTTGACAGATTCTGTTTTCTATGTGTTGTTTGCTTATTTTGATGAATCTATGAGTAGTATCGGAGGGTATGAGCCATAGATAAGTTGGACTACAGTATATATTACACCAATATGAATTTAGAATGAGTTCATTACAGTACCTAAGTGGTGGTTTTATTTTCTTATACTAACGGAGCTTACGAGTTTTCTGTTGAGTTTTGTGTTGTGAAGTTTTCAAGTTTTGGGTAAAGATTCGATGGACTATGGAATAAGGATTGGCAAAGAGCCTAAGATTGGGGATGACCATGGCACCCCAAAATATTCAAGGACAACCAAGAGCCTAAGCTTGGGGATGCCCCGGAAGGCATCCCCTCTTTCGTCTTCCTACCATCAGTAACTTTACTTGGAGCTATATTTTTATTCACCACATGATATGTGTTTTGCTTGGAGCGTCATTTTCTCTTGTTAGTATTTGCTTGCTGTTATGTAGATTAATGTTTTGCATCTTTATTTTCAATAAAAAAGTCAAGGATAGTCTTTGCCATGCTTATTTTGCTAGTATACATGTTGCTGTTTGAAAACAGAAAGTTTACCACTGTTACAAAAATTCCCTAGAAAAGTCAGAGAGTGGTATTGTCACGCCCAATATGCGACCCTATCCAAACAGAACTCGAAGGTCCCACCAAGGATAGACCCGCATATTGAAACGCTTTTGCAAGGTGGATATCATTACATCAACATTACATAATAGATGGGGATACATACATAAGGCATACAATGCCACTCGAATACAACATCACAATACATCAGAGCTTCATCCGACTATGGATGAATCACAAACAGAAACTCAAACGACATCCACCCTGCTAGCCCAGGCTACCGACCTGGAACCTATCCCCTGATCAAAGAGGAAGCAGAAGAAGAACTCCAAGACAAGCAAACATCTCTCTCGCGTCAAGATCATCGCATAACCTGTACCTGCAACTGTTGTTGTAGTAATCTGTGAGCCACGAGTACTCAGCAATCCCATTACCATGGGTATCAAGACTAGCAAAGCTTAAAGGGAAAGGAAGTTGTAAAGTGGTGAGGCTGCTGCGGCGACTAAGCATATATGGTGGCTAACATACGCAAATAAGAGCGAGAAGAGAATAAGCGGAACGGTCGTGAAACTAGCAATGATCAAGAAGTGATCCTGAACTCCTACTTACGTCAAACATAACCCAGAAACCGTGTTCACTTCCCGGACTGCGCCAAAAAGAGACCATCACGGCTACACACACAGTTGATGCGTTTTAATTCGGATCTGGTGTCAAGTTATCTACAACCGGACATTAACAAATTCCCATTTGCCTATAACCGCAGGCACGGCTTTCGAAAGATTATACCCTGCAGGGGTGTCCCAACTTAGCCCATGACAAGCTCTCGCGATCAATGAAGGAATAGACCTTCTCCCAGGAAGACCCGATCAGACTCGGAATCCCGGTTTACAAGACATTTCGACCATGGTAAAACAAGACCAGCAAAGCCGCCCGATGCGCCGACAAATCCCGATAGGAGCTGCACATATCTCGTTCTCAGGGCACACCGGATGAGCGAAGCGTACAGGAACCGACGTAACCCAAGTTGCCAAGGGATGGCCCTGCACGGTGCTCTAATTCGGACCAACACTTAGACAAGCACTGGCCCGGGGGGGGGGCTAAAATAAAGATGACCCTTGGGTTGGCCGACCCAAGGGAAAGGGTAGGTGGTGGTGAGGCAAATGGTAAAACCAAGGTTAGGCCTTGCTGGAGGAGTTTTATTCAAAGCGAACTGTCAAGGGGGTCCCATAAATCACCCGACCGCGTAAGGAACGCAAAATCCGGGAACATAACACCGGTATGACGGAAACTAGGGCGGCAAGAGTGGAACAAAACACTAGGCAAAAGGCCGAGTCTTCCACCCTTTACCAAGTATATAGATGCATTAATAATATAAGAGATATTGTGATATCCCGACCAAAATCCTGTCCACCATGGAGAAATCTTCAACTTCACCTGCAACTAGCAACGCTATAAGAGGGGCTGAGCAAAAGCGGTAACATAGCCAAACAACGATTTGCATGGGAAAGGTGTCAAAGGTTAGAGGTTCATGGCAATATGGGAGGCTTGATGAGCAAAAGATAGGTAACGCAGCATAGCGATAGAACGAAGCAACTAGCATAGCAATGATAGTAGTGAGATCCAGGGTAGCAGTCATCTTGGCTGAAATCCCGCAAGGAAGAAGAACGAGTCCATGAAGGAGACGAACGGATGAAGCCGAACCAAGCGTAGACGAACGAATCCTCATGATCGCAACGAAACAGGAACTATCGAAAAGAAGCACACAACATAATGAACACACCACACATGAACAAGACATGATGCACAACAAGCATGATGCATGACAAGGCTACATGAAGCTACTCATGGCAAGAGATGATGCAAACAAGAACAACACATCAAAGCAAGTTTAAATGAGGCCGGGAACAACATATAACAATTCCGGTAAGTCCTCATATGCAAATTTCGAAATTGGTCCAGATCTGAATAAACCTTATGTTCAAGTTGTTAAACAGCAAGTTAAGATGCACCAAGATGATCTACACAAGATTCTAGTCAAGTTACATATAAAGTTCATCTAGTTCGGAGCTACGGCCTAGAAGATATGAGCAAAACAAGTTAAACCTGGCATTGATGCAAAATGCACCCAAACATCAAGCAAACACCTCAAAACATGGATGCAACATGATAATATGAAACTACATGCAATTCTAAGCAAGTTTCATATAGAGCACACTCAAAACGGAGCAACGGTTCAACACACACACATGAAACAAGTTATAGCAACAATCTGTCCAAAACAGCAACTAGGCATATTGCAAGCATCAAAACAACATGCTACAGCACCCAACATAACAACAAAAGGCATGGGCATGATGTACAGGTAGAGCATTACAAAACATGAATATTGAGCTATCTCTAGAAATCACTAGAACATGCTCAAACACACATGGTAAGATTGCAAGTTATAACAATTCAGACTTTGCAGAAAATAACATCACGATGCAATGTTTAGAGCTATCAAACAACATGTTACAGGAACTTAACATGGAAAACAAAGGCATGGCATGAATCTACTAAATGTGTAGATCAAAAGTCCCTCACTGACCATAAGCCAAAAAGGAACAGAAAATATGATGGCACCCATGTAAACATAGCAAGTTATAAAACAGATTCATACATGGCAGAAACAGAATTATGAAGGCATGTAGATGAGCTTGTGCAACTCACTACAGAGCATTACATGGCATTACAAGGCACCCAACAGTAAGAAGGCATGTTTTTGAAGCTAAGCATGGCAATAGCAAGGTCATAGGGTGCATGGTTCACTAGCAAAACACATGGTAACAACTGAACTTAATGTAAACAGGCTGACAGCAACATTATGAAGCAACTTTGGAGCAAGGAAACAACTAGCTACAGCAAGCTATAAATGCTACCAGGGGCATGGATGGATAAAGCATGACATGTAGAAAAAAACATATTTATAGAACATCTTTAGATTATGCATAGAATGATTAGTAGCAACATGTTTATATAGCATCACGAAATAACAGATTCAGCCTAGCAAAACAGCAACATCATGTACCCTACTTAACAAGCTCGATACACTCACCACAAGTCATTGCATGACAAGATAAGCATAGCATCATCAAGAAGACATGTTTGTGAGACAAACCAAGTCAAGAACAAGTTCATAGCATGCAAGGATCAACTATAGCAACCTTGGCCAAATTGAATAACAAGTAAACAATCTGCCAGGAAACATTTTGAAGCAAAAGTAGAGCACTCAAATGACCTGCTAGACTACTCCATAATTTCAAAAAAGGGCATGAATGGATAGACAATAACCACATGTTCAAAACACCCTAACTGAAGTATCTCAAAATATGCATGGATCTCTCTATAGCATCATGTTTACATGGCATCAAAATAACAGCAGAACAGGGACTAAAATCAACAACATCACGATGCCTAGTTTGCATGCTTGTGCTAGTCACCACATTGATCGCAAAAATGCATGGCAAACACCACTGTAAAGAAGACATGGCATAGATCAAAACACATGTAGACATCAACCTCATAGGATGCACACATCAATCATGGCAAAAATGACAAAAGAGCTCGTTCTGTTAACAGACAGTAGAAAACATCATGAAGCACTCTTACAACAATGATTCAGGCATCAAGATTACCTCAAATGAATATGATGCAATGGAATGAAATGATGTACTCGTCGAGGCGAACAATTTGACATATTACACGCATGAAACGGAGCTACGGATGCAGAGTTACAACATGATGAACATGGCATGAAAATACTGGAATCTGGGGACTTAGTCGTTTTCAGGAAAAAAACAGGGTGAGCGGGATTTAGCTATAACGTGCACTGGGCGGGGGATAGACAGGTGGCTCACCATGGGCCAAGGCCCAGAAGGGGGAGGAGGCAGGCCGACTTGGGGGAGCTGGGCCGCGGGCCTGGCGCTGCTGGGCCGAGGAGGCGTGGCCCTCGCAGGGGGTCGACGGAGTCGCGGACGCCTCCCGATCCAATCGGGACGAGAGGCGGCGGCGCGCCGGTGCTCCGGCGAGCAGGCGACGGTGGGGTGAGCGGAGGATGACTGTCACACCCTAGCTAGTTCATGCATTAGAGTGTTGCATCATATTTTCTCTTTCATCAGAAACCTGAAATGGGGATGACAGAACCCCCAGCCCCCTCTGAAACCAACTAGGGTTTACTAAAAACTTTTTCAATGAACCTGAAATGCCCTTCTAAAATGCCCATCATTTTTGTCTTGGTTCAGAACCTCTGCCAAAAGTGATGCACATTTTCCTAGGCCATCTTAGGGTTTGTGAATTAAATCATAAATATTTGAATTTGGGCATTTAAAATTATATAAAATATTTAAATGCTCAAATATCTTCAAACTAAAATGTTTCATGTTGGAAATAATCCAACTATGGACCAGGAGTAGTTTGGTGATTTTAGGAGTTGCCTAAGTATTTTTATTAATTCAACAAAGTTGCAGAAGTATTAAAAAACAGAAAACAGAGAAAAATAGAAAAGCTTACCTAGCGCCAGCACCCGGCCCACCTGCCGGCCCAGCCCAGCGCCGCTCCAGCGAGCTGCTTGCCGGCCAGGCAGGCAGGCAGGTGCCCGACGGCGACCGCAGCGCGCGCCACGCACCTGCTCGCCGCCTCGCCGCTCCCCTCGCCCGGTGACGTCGTGGATCGCCCTCCCTCTCTCCCCCGAACCCCCCA